>NW_020455621.1:344513-349202 GCF_003342845.1 Nothoprocta perdicaria
CATGCAAAATTAGGACTGGAAATTAAAGTAATTAATATACTTTCCAGTATGAGAAGTTATAGGCTAATGTTCAATTCTTCATATGCTTAAATATATAGGACAAAGTTTTCGTAATTGATAGAAATCATTAGCTTTGACTTGTGCCAGTCTGGATTAAATCCACATACATAAAACAGATTATCAGAAAGGTAATTCTGTATGGATGTATATTTTGTACATACACTTTAAAACATGATCAATACTTTTTATTTTAAAAAAAAGTAATATAAAATGGGACTAGTTAACCAGAAAGAAATTCCCGTTCAACTGTCTGTAAAGGGATTTTTTGAGTCACTAACATTTTGAAAAGTGACCATTTCCCACTTAAAATTAGTTTTAATTTAATATATCCCAGAGTTACATTTTTAGTAGGAATATCCTTTAACTATGAAACTGTACTTACTAAATTCACTGTGTATTTCTGAAAAACTCAAGAATCAATTATTTTTCTTTAAATAAGTATAATTTGCTGAATTTAAATAACTGCCTGAATAGGAAGCAGGTGTGTTAAAAATCAGCATGCACTAGCTTGTGCTTCAACATGCAGGCACATATAAATTGTGAACTCATTAGGTAATCACGTGAGATTAGAGCTAATGGTCCTCATGACCACGCTAGCCTTCAAAGATGGACTTAAGGCACCAGGTTTTTAAAAGAGGGGCTGCTGACATCTTCCTAATTCTGCTTCTTCACAATTACTACTAATTGTATCTATAACACTAACTAATAAATATAAAATTGTTCAAAGAAAAAAAAATAAAACAAGCAAAACAAACAACACACACACAAAACCACACCTCTAAGCTCTCAACCTGTTTAATACTCTAAGGAAAGATCTATACGCCAGATTCCTGAAGCCAAATACTGAGTTTTACTAACTCACATTCATACAATAACACAGTATAAAATTCACACCTCAGAATGCAACACAGACAAGAGGAGTCAAAGTGATCTCCTCAGTCCAGCAAGAGTCTCTCAAAAATTCAGTTTTCCATAATAATTCCCCCCCCATCCCATGCTACAACAACCAACTGACCAGAAAAGTCTTATATTTAACTAACTGGGCAGACTCCAACACCATGAAAAGGTAGCTGTGTTGCTGCAGATGGCTTTTATTGTACTCTAACTAGGTTAATGGGGAGAGGCTCAGATTTCTCCCTAACACTTGCTGGGATCTCTTCGGTGCTAGAAGAGATTCATGGACATACGCCAGGGCTGCCAGGYCACGAAGTGTGCAGCCTGCAGCACCCTGCCTTTATGCAGGGTTACCTTTAGAAAGGAGAAGGACTCKCACAGCCTGAAGCCAGAGCCTCCCAACCACCAGCCCGATGCACACGAGCGACAGGCGGCAGCCACGAACTTGCTGCAAAAGGGACAAGCGAGGGAAGATGGGGGGAATCTCAGAAACGCAGCCCAAGAGCAGCTGCTGGTCTCACCAGGCTGCAGATGATGCCCGCTTCTGGAGAAGCAGTGGAGATCTGCAAGACTCCCACCCTGAGCTTCCCGTTACCTCGCGCCATTGGAATGAAGAACATGAAAGAGCCGGCCTGCCTGATGCTCACTCTGGAGTAAGGTTAGCAAAAGCTGCACTTCTGCCCAGATCACAGCTATTCCCCAAAGACCAGGGTGGTGTCCTCAGGTGCCTGTGATCCCAGCAGAGAATGAACGGATTCCAGCACCTCTGGATTTTAAATGCCTGGAACGTAAAGTTGGTGTCCATTTTTACATAAAGCACAAAGAACRTCTAGATGGACTGAATGCTATCTGCTATTTTAAAAGGAGGCATTGGATTTGGTAGGAAAAAATCATGTATTTGGGAACTCCTGATAATCTATTTCAAGTGACCTGTCTTCAAATCAAATCCCTGTTTTCAAGCATAGGGATTCTTGATGCAGGAATACTGCAGAATGCCAAATGGACTTTGCAGTTTAGAAAAACACAAGAGGATTTCCTTAGACCTCAATACACTTAAGAGAAGAGCAGAAGAACAGGACATATTCACATAGAAAAGCACTTATTCTTGGTATCCTTTCTATCTCAGTTATGATGCGATAAGACTCAAGTATTCACCGATGTTCTGCATTTCCCACAACTCGGCAATCCCCACACATGCGGACCAAGCCTGTACTCGGCACGTGCTGGCAGGGTAACCGCACTGCCAGTTCAGCTGACGGTGACTACGGCTGCGGGGCTTACTGAAGTGACAGAGAGAAAAAGCAGAAGCACAGACCATCTCTACATGCACAGAGGTCTTAATGGGTTGGTGTATATTCATACACACACATTCAGCTGTAGTCACAACTCCTCTTAAGAAACATAAACTGAAGATCTATGTATCCAAGAGTCACAGCTGCTCAGCCCAGTACATCCTGCTCCTTTCCTGCCTGTACCCAGTGCAGCAGCCACATCTTCCAGCAGCTCTGGTATCTTCAGAGGTTCGAGGTTTCCGTGATACCTTTGTATGGCCAGCGTCACCACTCCCAGGTACAYAGAGCTTGCCTAATCTATCAATCTCTGCAGTTCCATGCCCAAACAGACCCCACAAGAAGACACACATCCAACAACCTAAACAAGTGGCACTGCTCTACAGCACCGTGCAGAAGTGCCCTGCAATCTGGAGAGCACACCAGGTTTCAAGCAGCATCTGAATCACAGACGAGAGTGAGTACTCTCTCCTTTACAAGACTGCACCTGATTAGAAAGGTAAAATGAAAGTCCTTCTCACTTCATAACTAATGGTCCTTTAGACAGTCTGTTCATAAAGCAAAAGAAAGTGGAACAGTTCCTCAGGTCTAATCAGAAGAAAYACACGAAACCGGAAGACTTGGCTTGTTTATACTCCCAGCACCATGTTCTGCCAAGCCCTTAGCTTCCACACTTGCTTACTGGCAGATACGAAACAATAAATATGTCTAACACATGAGCAAAAAAGAAAATTCCAGGTTTTGGCAGGCTCTAGTTCTTCCATGTTCGGATCTTTCTCCAAGGATGCAGACTGTGGAGAATTCTGAACTTAATCTAGTACTGGAATAGTAGAAGATGACCCTGATTTTTCATAACTCTTCCTCCATTACTCAAAGCACCTGAAACTTGATTACCTAAGTTCCTTTAGTTTCAGAGGCTGACTGTTAAGCACAGAGCTTGCAGACTGTTAATGATCAACATGATGAGATAAAACCTAGTATTTTTCCTCATTCAGGTTTCTGAAGGAAAAAAAATTACATTAAATCCTGAATATTCATCCTCAGATTCTAGTTCCTGGCAATGTACTGCAGAAAAAAAAAATTTACCTTAGCAAGCTTTTCCTTAAAACCCTAGCAGCTGAAAAGTAAAATTATGACAGAAATATCTGGCATTGTAGCTCCCAGGGAAGTTTTAGMTACAGCATACCAAATTCAGAATGCAACTGAGTCAGTTGGAAGGAAAAAATATAATTCCTCTCTAGAGAGGTTTCTGGTTAACATATGATAACATAAACATTTTTTTTCTAGTAAGGGAAATATTACCATTCCTTTTCATTACAAGGCAGACTCTCTCCCACATCACAGTTCTTKTCCTTTACCAGAAACACTTATCACTTGAACCACAGGAGCTAATGAGTCTTTCATGATAAAGTGTGCAAATGCACAGYGCTTTGGAACTCAATCTACTTCAGTATTTTCTAGTTACTATAAAAAAAGACGTTTCACAGTAGTTAGCATCATTAGTCCTAAAGAGTTAATAATAATAAAAAAGTAGCAAAGCTACATAATTCCGAGTATTCCAGTGCACACATGCATTCTGAATCCCACACCAGTACTTAAGTTATCTCATGATATAGTACTTTCTTTTTTAGGATTCCTGATCAGACTTACGGGCTTAAAGAACAGATCACTACATGATATACTGACCTAAAGCAGAAACACAAAAGCTGACTTTAAGGTTAGGAGGATGACAGAATTACGAAAGTCTGGGATTATGAGCCCAGCAGGCTCCATAACCTAACATTACAGCTCCTGTTCCTGATAAACACAGGGTGGAAGGGAGGAACGTAGTGAAAATGAACAGTTGAAAGAGAAAGGAACTACTACCTACCCAAGTAAAGCAGCTATTTTTCTATATTGGGAGTGACTCAAAGCCAATGCATACCTCATACAAGATTCATCTTCACTGCGTTAAAATGTTGAAGTGCTTAGGTGCTGCCTTAACTCAGACATGTCTAAACTCGCTGTCAAATTCAAAACTTTAAATCACTTAACCTGAATTAAATAAAATTGGTCCCACTGTTTGCAGAGTCCACATGTATTGCCAAAGCCAAATCTCAATTACTGATATCTTCCTTTGGTGAAGAATCTTCATCTGTCAGCACCCTCCAGAGGGCTCTTTTTGCATCCCCAGGTAAGAGTACAAAATGCTAGTCCTGCTGCCAGAAACACCAAACAACTCCTGCCTCTCAAATGACTGCGAAAAATGCTTTAAAAAGGTATATATAACTAGTCACAGAAAGAAGTGTTCCTGATATCAATCTACATATTTATTAACAACAGAATTGGAGGAGGGAGGGGAAAAAAAAAAAAAAAAAAGTCAACAAAAATCATCCTTGTAAAATAAGCCATATTAGCTGCAGAATTGCCCCCCAAATAATAAGGGAATGTGGATCGAAAGGTCCCT
>NW_020455621.1:349251-413946 GCF_003342845.1 Nothoprocta perdicaria
GGGAAAAAAAAAAAAAAAAAAAAAAAAAGAATCTTGATTTCTCCCCTAACAATGAGGGTGCCTCAATCTCCAAGATAAAGGCTTGTTTTTGACTTCGGTTCTTAGAAGTACTACTGCACAGATACAGCTCCGATCCTCAGCATATGTTTACTAACATTAACTTGAAAATCATTATGTTTATGTAAGAATTCCAAAACAAGAGACTAGAAGCAAGAACCCCCTTTGCTTTATACAGCGACCCTGGGGAAGCAGGGTGCCAGTCTCCTAAGGCCAGGCCGCCGTGACGGCAGCGCTGCCCATGCCCCAGGCCCCAACTGGGTGGGCAGCAGCTCCCCCCACGTCCCGGCCTTCTAAGGCCCAGACTCCACAGCCCAAACTGCTCACCAGTCCTGCCTGAAGATACTTTACATGGCGGTTTTATTTCTATAGATCGATATATTCAAAATTCTGCATGAAACTGGTATCAGAGTCATCAGTACTGAGATGTTGKGCCTCAGGAGCGGCTTGGATGGTCCTGGAAATCAGTAGTCCTAGATGCGAAGTGGTATATTCAAGGGAGGGAGGGAAGTACCACATTTTTGCAGCTGGGACGTGTGCCATTCGATCCTGACAGCACTGCTTAAGGACTTGTCCTGCCCTCCTTGTCAGAGGTAGGAAAGTAATTGAAGTCTCAATGATGAAGATCATAAGAGTCTCAGATTTTTCAGTAGAAAAAAGATTTGCTTCAGGCTTTTTTTTTAAAGCACAAACTTAGTAATACAAGGTTAAAAACAGAGCAATGAGTGGAGAGAGGCTGAAATCTGGGGAAAAAGTAGGAAAGAAAAAGGGTAGTTTGTGTGTGTGTGCATGTGTGTGTGTGTGAGCACACGCGAGAAAGGGAGAATAATAACCTTAGTAATTGGCTTAAAACTCACTCAAAAGCATTAATTTCCTCTATTGTTTCATGTTTAAGTTTTCTGTTGGTCTTAAGTGACAAAAGTATATTAACATTTTAATACAGCAYTAACAAAAGCATGCTGAAGACATTATGAAGTATATTCTCCTAAATATATCAATAACCTAAGAGGATACTGGGCTAAGAAGAGTCTTGTCTGCAAGCCTGAGGCAACCAGGGGACAGAGCAGGGGGGCAGAAACCAGACYTGAATGACAGTTAGTTGCTGCACACTAATTTGCCATTAAGAAACCTGAGGAAGTCTGAGGGTGGAGGTGAAGTATTTTGTTTGCCTGTTTTTAAGTACGGATGTCCAACCAGAAAAATGAGAAAGAAAAAACTTTTCCCCCCATCCAAAAACTGATGTCTCCCTCATACTTCTCTTGGTAAATGCCAGACTGCTAATGTACTCTGCTGTCCAGAGAAGACTGTGCAAACAGATTGAGTTCGGGACACTATTCAAATATTGTATGAGATAAAAGTGGCTTAAGAGAGCCAAAAGAGGATTTTATCATCTGTTAYTTGGGGAGATTTAAAATAAGACAGAGAACAAGGGAAGACTTCTTTGATCATGGCTTTTTAAGACGGTTTTCTCCACTACTGGAATACTGCATTTATGCATGTTAAAAATCTAAATGGTTTTACACAGTACAATGACCTTCACAGAACATTAATACTGAAAGCTTAGGACTCCAGAACTCAATATTCATTTGGCTTTTAAAATACACAAGGGTATTTTAGAAGTCATTCAAGAAGCAATCACTAGCTAAAACTCAAGTTACCTCACATTCCATCCACAGTAGTGCACCAAGTAAAGGACTTCTCCACCTTCGATGTCAGAATCTTTAATACTAGCTTCATATGTTTTTTGATTTTTCCCTCTTCCATACCGCACTTGGACTTTCATGCCTGGTGGATAGCATTCAAACTCTTCTTCCTCATTGTTATTGCTGTCATCTTCCTCCTCCTCCTCTTCTTCCTCCTCCTCTGCTTCTTCTTCATCTTCATCTTCTTCCTTATTGGTGTCATCTCTTGAAAGGTTTAAAAAATTGTAGAGTTAATATGAGATACTTCATAAGCTTTTCAGTTCCAAACCACATATATCGTTAAATATTGTGGATGCATTAGAGACTGCAGGCTCCAWATATGTGAGAATTCCCCATGTGCGAATAATAGCAGCAAAACAGGATATAGCAATAYACACAAAATCCAGTGACTGTAAGGTGCAAAGGTGCCTTGGCTTAATGAAAAATACTCCATGAGAATCTGTATGAGCAGAAGTTGTTCAAACTCATCTTTATATGATCCTTCATGCAGTCCCTTTGCTTAAATACAATTTTCCAAGCTCATCCTCCTTCTCAATACAGAGATTTCCTATGTTTCCTTTTGTTGACACAARAGTTCTACAACTGTTTCTCGAAATTTGCTTCCCCCAAAAGATCCATGCTCTTTTATAATCAACTATCTCTACACTTTGAAGTGACTATGACTAAAATCAGATTTTAGGGAAAAACCCTACACAAGATTGTTTAGCAAACTGGGTCACCAGCAACAATCTATGGCCTTGCCATTTCTTGCCAATYACGCTAAGAGTCTTCTAAATATATACAAAACTTGCAGTCAAATTGAGCTTCTRTCGAAAACTGTCAACACTTCCTTGGTGCATTTATACAGCAACTAACTGCATCTTCAGACACTGGGAACACTTTTCAGAAGCACTAAGCAGAGCCAGGGGCTGCTCAGCAGTTCTGAAAAGCATCTGCAACCAGCTTAGAGGCAGGCAAAAGAGCAGAGGTTAGGGGCGAGGGAAGGGACACTTTCCAATCTTAAACAGCTTGGCAGGACACTAGCACTGGCCCTTGCACTATTCCAAATGCACTCTATGCAACACAGAACAGATTAGGACTGCTTACTAAACTCACAATAGCCACAGGCCACTAATTGTTTAAAATCTGAGATTTGGAACAGATATACTCGGATGCATTACAAGCTGCATAAGAAGAGATGACTGCTGCTTCAAGTGCAATTCACACCCATTATAAATGAATCTCCATCACAAAAGTTCATACTCAATATTTAAATCTTTGCATGAAATACTCCATAAAAAAATCTGGACCAAGCTTTCTTTCTGCAAAAAAAATCAAACATTTTAATTATTCAAATACTTCTTTCTTCGCATTGCACTTGGCAATATTATCATCTAACCAGCTGCCAAAAGAGAATTCAAAACAAGGAGCTAAAATCAACCCTAGCAAAACCACAATAACCTAATGAAATTACTTCAGGAATGAATGCTGCCCTTTCTAGGCATACACAATAAGACAAATGCTGAAATTCCCTGTGTTAATGTCTTACTTAAACCAAACAATACTAAATACTCCTATTAAGTTCCATGTTGCATAGACCAGACAATTCTGTTTTGTGGCCAGGATCTTAAAAAGATTATATAATATTCTTGCTGTATGCTACTTCACTATTGAAGGTAAGACTACCCGAGCTAATAAATTAGAACAAACTAGAATGAATTCTAATAAATTAGAATTAGAATGAACTGAGTTTCACAAGCTCTTTTCATCTCCACTACATACTATATGGTAAAATCTAGTCTCTGAAGAAATCACTAATCAGACTCCCCAAAACTCAGCTGAAATTTTCCTGAACAGAATTCTATGACAAACACAACATGTATCACTTAGGAATTTACATATTCTTAGGTTACACACTAAACCAACAACTCCAGCTAATTTCAACTCTGCAGTCACTGACATTCACAGAGTAAAAAGAAATTAGCATCAGGAGCAGAGCAACCACCGCGGTGAAAAAAGATGAGCCTGTGATTTCCTGTCACTGTAAAGATTTTCAAAAATGTAACAGACCAAACTGTATCAGGAAAAAAAGAAATTCAAGAATTAGTGGCAGAATCCTTGAGCGATATCTGTAAAGAGGAAACGCCTGCCTCTAAGAGAGAGATGGGATTTTCCACAATCTGCAGGTGGTGCCAGCAGTCGTTTGAAGGTTCAGCAAGTTTGGAGCCTCTCACCATAAACACTCACTACGAATCCCTTGGTGGGTCAACAGATTTTCTACAAGGGCTGCATGCCAGGATCAGGACCCCTCTGGAAGAGATGTGTGAAATTCTCATTGTGAACTTGAGTAACTTGGATGGTCAAGTAGACACGTAGAGAGCAAACTGAGCAGAGGTGAAGGGAAATGTCAGGAGGCAAAAACAAAATGGAAGCGGAGATGATTGCAATTAGAGAGAGTTTTCTGAGGAGTGACTTGTAAGCTGGAGACTAAGAAACAAAACAAAGAGTGAAGACTATTCCTCATTTGGGGAGCAGAAAAACCTGTTGCGCTTGCAAAGCTCCTGGAAAAGAAAAACGCATTCCAGTGGTTGCAAAGAAGAACAGTATCCTGTTTACAAGGCCATAAAAAKCTCAAGTCTGGCCATGCAGATGAAGGAGAAATGACTGCCATGAATSAGTATTTTTAAGAGAAATTTGTGACTGTAGCCATCCAGCAAGSACAGTAATCATCTCACTTGACCATGCATATACGCGCATCATATTCCTTGTAATGTTGCTTAGGTAAAACCCCAGTAAAAAGGAAATAAGTAATCATCTTGGCATCAAACGCTGACAACTAAAAATACACAAATAAACCAGCCCAAGCAGCATTTGTCAGAAGGCTGCAGCACCCTGGACGGCGCAGGCGGCAGCTGATGCAGCAGGAGAGCAGCACGGCGCATGCAAACTGAGCAAGAGACACGGAAACACCGGAGCAGCACCCGCCAGAAACCAGAACTCGCCGCAAAGCTCATCAGGACGTGGCAGCATCTTCCATTACAGCCACAGGCTAGAGAACAGCCCTGCTGCATGCCCCCCACAATGAGAGCATGTCTCTTCAAAGCAGGCAATGAACGAATTAGAACTCAAAAAACATTTGTTAATAACAAAGCAAAACTACTGAAGGGTGTAGATTGTACAAGCRYGGCGTATCGTTAGATTCAAAGAACGCTGCAAATAGTCAAAAGGTTCAAAATGCTTAAAACGTTCAATTAAAACGTTCAAAAATACATATGGCAGACAACAAAACGGAAAAAAAAACAGAAAAATTAAAAAAAAAAAAAAGAAAAAGAAAAGGTCAGGCATATCACCAGATACATCTTAATAAACTAAACAGCGCATGCTCTCACAGCACTGAAAGGAGCCCCAGCAACACACGGACTTGTTTCAGCCCACAGGCCCTGGCAGCAGCCGGCGCGGCCAGGCAGCCCGAGCAGCCTCCCAGGGTGCGACTGACATCCTTCCTACGGCCTCCCCGGATCCCCGTTCTGCAGCAAACCTCTACGTGCTCCAACACACTTCCCTGACAAGCCACTGAGACGCACACACACACAGCAGGTGAGTTGGCAAACGCAAGGTAATTTTTCAAGGGTTATTCTAAAACTTGGGGAAGCAGCATTATTTCAATTATCGCTTCAATTAAGCTATTACAGCTAATTGCACCACTAGCAGAAATAAATTCCACTGTAACTGATGCTTTCAGTTGAGTGATTGGCTTCTATTTTTGTGTCTGACCCCTCTTCCTTTCCTTTCATCCTAAAGTATTATTTAACCTCTATTTCATGTAATAGAGTTAGAAAAATTTTGGTCGCCTTCATCCTCTGACTTTATTAATCACAGCTGAACTAAGACACAGGTATTTTCTACACCATGAAGAGACCCACAAGGAGCTGGTGTTATGCCATGACACTGGAGTCTCGCTTTAAACTTTTTTTTAAAAAAAGTAAACAAAATCAAACACATCAATATTTATTTTCCCTGAGAACTTGCAAAGTAAAGCCTAGGGAGCTCCATGTTATTGGCCTAAGGTCTTCTGTCTACAGAAAATCTGCCTGAACACACGGTTGTGGTCCCTCGTTACGCAGAAAGAGGCAGGCACCAAGGTCCTTGGAGCCACAAGGAAGAACAGCAAGTAGTACAGCACATTTTCACTGTATATGCAAGTACACTGTGAAAAAGGTTTTCCTCTACTGCTATGAGCAAGATAAATGAAAGGGTCTCGTGTTCCTGCTCCTAACCATTCAACAACACTTCTTAAACATTCTGAAACATTCTTCATGTGGGTGATGGGTGGCTCARAAATTTCACCGAGGAGAACGAGGCTTCTCATTTTGATGGCACTGATTTGCACTCAGTTTGAAAATATCTCCTGCCCGTCGGATGCTGCGGGCTTTGCTCAGGCACCTAAGCARCTACCACAGCTGGTAACTCTGCAGTGACCACAGGCTATGTGAAATGTGGTGCCCAAACCATTTCATACATGCGGAAAATGTCCCCCTTCCACTCGAGGCAAAGAACTGGTATTACCCCACAGGTACGTTGACACTGTCACTTTGTTACCCTTTCATTAGCACCTTACTGCCACAGCAAAAGCAATCAATACATTTCCCACCTCTATTTATTCTCAAAGACAAAAAAAAAGGCAATTAGGGATAGTATGTGAGAATGCAAGTATACAAAAGTTTCTTTTCAACACAAAAGCAGCAGCATAACATATATCGCAGTCAAGCATAATGACACGTTGTGTGACTGAACCTACATGAGCAAACTCRCACGCACGTCCTTCGTGCACTTGTACCCACGACATGGGTACGAGTGGACATCTGTGTAGACACCTGTGTTGAGTCTAACTATGCAATAAGCAAGGGGCACTTCCCTCCCTGCTCCCAATCCACAGGACTTAAACTAGACTGCAGAAAGCAATCTTTATATGTAGTTAGTACAGATACAGGAGCTAAATGACGTTACCTGTCTCAACCCTTCCTCTCTCCAGAGCATTTGAGCCTTCCTGCTGCCATCTAGATTCACCACCGCAGTTTGACACGCAAGGAACTGAAGACAACGTTGCCTCTAATGATCTTTTCTCTCCCACGCAAAACAGCTTCTGACTATTCCACAACCTTGCTGCAAGTACCTATCAAGTCCTTACAGAAAATATAAGTTCTGTACAAATGAAAGCCCTCACCAACACAGGCATGCATATATATATGCATATATATATATAACCACTAATAGTGGTTAACTAGCCATTAACAAGCACTATCAGTTCAAAACCTGTATCTATTATAAAGTTTTCAAAGGCTCTCTTAGCCTTTTCTTAGCTTCTATTTAAAAAAAACGAAAAACCTTCAAGCTCTAAAAATCCACTTGAGAGCATATCCCCAACAGTGACATCTCAATCTATTTTTACAACTATGATTTCCTTTCTATCTAAAGCTGCAGGTTATAAGCTTTCCTGAAGGTTATAAGCTTTCACTATGGCAAAATACTAGGTAGAAGTGACTCTACTAGATAAGAGAAGGAGAGAAAATTTATTGAAAGGCAATAAACAAAAAAAAAAAACCAAGAAAATGACTAATGAATTTCTAGTTATAAATATCTTTTTCTGCAGTACCATGGCTAGCTATAAGCTGCCCCATTTTTCAAGTACATAACACAGAAAACAACATCACTGGTGTATGARTATACAACAATTAGAAAACTGCTATTTTCTAAGCAACACAAAGATTTCTACCTACTTAAATATGATGCTTTGAGTCTTTAAGAATTTTTAAAGTTCAGAAAACTTTTTATAGTACAAATCATCCAGCTAATCTTAAAAATGATGTGTGTAACAAATTTTGGCTCCTATCTCAAATAGGATGGCTCCTATCTCAAGTAAGAAATACTCACACAGAAGTGAGARCACATACACAAGAGTGTTCTTTTGAGCTCAAATGAACCCATTTTTTCCTGTACTCTATATTTATGAGTTACCAGAAGTTTCCAGTTGGGACTCATTGGAAATTTATAAGATGACAAACATTTACAGAAGGACCCTCACAAAACCTATTATAGCGAAATCAAAGCCCTAATCAAGATTAACAACAAAATAAAAGCAAACTCCAAAATCAATATATCAAAGATATTTACTTACAGATTTTTATTATTATTATTAGGAGAGAACAATCTTATGTCTAAATACCCCTAGCTTTTATTATACTCACTAAGTATTAAAGATCATTGCAATGCACAACAGAAATAGTGATGAGGCAACAGCTGGTATTAAGAACAAACATACAGACTGAAAAGTTGAAGTGAAAAGTGGACAGTTTAAGGAAGTTTCACTATCSACTTTCTCTGTTACAATTGCTTCTCTATTAAGTATCTGCTACTGTCTTCCTTTGGAGACAAGACMCTGGGTTAACACAGATCTTTGATCTGACCCATAACGGCCATTTTGTGTTCTTGTTCATTTACTCAAAGTCATACTCCACAAGTCTAATTATAAAAGTATTAGCTATTAACATATATTGGCAACTAATGAAAACGATCAGCCCCTTTTTAAAGTTTTTTTCTGTCTGCCAAAACTGACACACTTTCACTTTTGAGGGGCTGAAGCACAAAAACTAGCTCATTTTGTGCATTAAGGCATCACTTGCAGGCTTCATCCATTGATTACTCGGCCCTGAAAATCCCTATTACCTCACTCTCCTTTTCCTTAAGCCTCCTATTTAAAGGATTGCAGGAGACTCTCCTGTCAATATCATTCACACTCAGTGGCAAAGCTGTTACTAGAAGCTGTTACTGTGTCTGTCCCTTCCCATGTTCTCTGTTACACTTCCTTCTCCAACATGAAAAGCTGGAAACTAGAAGTCTGGGATATGCATGTATCAAAACCAGACAGACTACTACTAATGGCAACATCCCTTCTCCTCCACCTTTCCTACATTTCAACCAGATGAAGTGACCTATGTTTTATGCCTCTCTTGCTCATACAGTTTATAAATATTTATACTTGGCCTCTGTAAAGCCTTTTTTTTTTTTTTTTTTTAAATTAGTCCTTTAGATCTACTAACTTCAATAAGACTATCTATGACGTATAAAGTTAGGAGTTCACAGAGATTTCCAGAAGATACAAGTCTAATTCATCATAGATATGTTAAATTTGAAGTTCAAATTATAAGAGAATAAAACTTAATGGACAGGACAGACAATAGATGTATTAACTGATTTTAAACAGAGTATCTTACCCTGATTTTTCTTTTTCTTCAGCCTCTACATTTCTGGAAGGATTCTCAATTTCTTTAACTTTTTCATCATCCTTATCTTCCTGTTTGGTTTCATCTTCAGTTTTGATTACTTTTAAGTCTTTTTCTTGTTCGGGTTGAGTATACGCAGAATCTGGTAGATTTTTTTTGTTTCCCTAGGATAACAAAACATTTTAATTAACTTACAAGATTAAATAAAAACCATAAAGGATTTAGGAAAAAGGCAGACACAAAAAAAAAAAAAAAAAAAAAACCCACACCCAACAAAAAAAAGGGAGGACTCTTTCTAAAATGACAGCTTCTCCCCTTACTGTTTTTCTTCTGAAAAAAATCAACCTAAACATAACAAACTTCAAACAAATCCTCAGCCACTCTCCTAGGTAGTTTTTTCATTCCTGCTTGCATTTCACAATCCGCTGCTGACTCGGGAGGTTGGGCAAAGATACAACTGYTTGCCTCTCTGGATTACTACAACCCACCTTAGAGCACTGTTTACAGCATATGACCCCCATGTGTGTTTTTCACACAGCAGGACTGGAGAAATAAAAACAAGATTTACATGGGCAAGACTTACAAGCAAAGCTAAACACAAAATAAAAGCCTAAGCACTGTAGGTAACTGAGAGCATGTGTTACCCAGGTCAGCATAAAGCAGCACATTAACTGGTCCCCATTTGATCTGGGAGGCCCCAGAGAAGGAGAATGTTGCAGCTGCCTCCTCCCAAGTCACACATCCTGACACTACGATCCTCTAACAACAGGTACCTGGAGACAAAGCTAGTTCTGGATTAGTATTTACAGCAGCTTTTGAGCTGTTTTAAAACCACTACAGAGATTTCAATCACCGTGTCAGGATTATCACACTGCCTCAATTTATCGAATATATAACATGAACACTAAAATGTCTTACCAGAATGGTGGTCTTATCGTTCTCTTTACATTCATTATCATTCTCAGGTAGCTTTTTCTCTTCTTGTCCTATCGCTACGGCCTCCTGCTTGCGCTCCTCCTTATCTGTTTTTATTTCTTTTACATCCTGCTCTTGATCTTCACGCATCTTGGCCTCTTTTTCTTTTTCACAATCTTTGCAAGGCTTGCTTGTCACTTTCTCTGGCAATGCCATCTGAAATTCAATATTAGCTGATGTACAATATTCTTCAAAGCCATAGAGATATCTGAAAGAAGGAAAGTTGCATTCTATGAGAAAACTTGGCTGTTAACAAAAAGATTTCATTATTTATAAGCTCTTTTTTCTTTTCCATTAAAATGTAAAAATAAGTAGCTTTTAAAGTAGTAAAACAGAATACAAAAAAGAAGTCATAAAGATTTTTCAAGAAAACTACAGAAAAGAAATAAARTATGTAAAAAAAAGCAAGAGAAAAGTGAAATTCAATTTTTGTGGATAGTAAGTCCTCTAATAAGCACTTCTAACTCTGAATAAATGTCAAACCAACTTAAAAATAAGTTTGTAATTACAAACGGCATTTTTCAAAGTGTCCTAAAAAAAGATTATATTATTATATTAATTTTATAAGCTATTAGATTCTTAATTTTTTTTATTAATTTTGAAACAGGATTCCTGTCATAATGCTTGTATAACTTATTTCAGTCAGAAACCATAGTAAAAAAAACTCAACACAAGGAAAGAAAACAAATATATACAACAAAAGCTGTCCACTTGAAATATATCAATATAGCGTGACTTTACAGTGTACAGCACCTTTTGCTTGGTTGAAGTGAGATTGGTATCATTCTCTCTATTCTAGTTGTAATAATTGCATGGCAGAGTGACAAATCAAATTCTGGCAGTGAATAAAATAGAATGTCAGAAAAGCTCTGAATTCACATTTGATTTCTGAAAAATTTTAAAACATCATTAACACCAAGCCTCAATATTTAGCCAAGGAAAACAGCAATTAAAATGTAGTGTTAGATACCTTTTTTTCCTTTTTGTTTCCAGACTGCATGGAGCAGTATTTGATGCTTGCCTATACTAAACACTCAGTAGAAGACTGTATACCTCACTGTACACACTTTGCATTTTCTTTCCCTTTCCTCTTTCAATGAAAAGTTAAAAAAAAAAATTCTATGTGAAGTAAAACAGGAAATACTACACCAAAATATCAAGTCTATTACAGTGATTACCAAGTTGCTTTCACAAAAGMGTATGCTAACAGAGGCAAGGCATGAGGAATACGGCTAAAGTTAATGAAAATTCAATTTTACCAAAAAGTATTTTCCTTATATTGTCATCACCACAAAAATAAAATCTAGTGAACAGAACTAGTGAAATTAGGTCTGTTTYAGCAAGAATTTCACAACTTTTTTGCTTACTTTTTGTATGCGCACTTAACATTGTACCCTGCAGCCGAATTCAACACAGGGATTCCAAGATCTTGATAAACTTGCTTCCACACTGCTCCGCTTTCAATCTAGGGAAAAAAAATTACAGCATGCTTGCCAAGTTCACTCATTAATGCCCCCCCAAAAAAGTCAACAACATTTTATAACCTTGAAAAATAGTTATAATTCATTTCCTCTGATYTATGTAATTATTCCTTATCATACATTATTTTGCTGTAATACAAACTGCAGTCCATTATGTATTTTTAAGCAAGTTATCATTTTTTAATTTCGGTAAGCCATAGCAAGCCTTCCTCTGCAGGAGGTAATAAAGCAAAGCAAATAAAATAACACAAAGAACAGAAAAAAAAAAAAAAAAAAAATCAGTATGTCATTTTTAACTACCAGAACAGGAATTTTAAAGAAAAAATTGATTCAAAGCACTAGGAACACTCAAGCCTGGCAGTACTGCAACATATTTCCACTACATCTTTAACATGCCTCTTGGTGTCCAAGTTTTGTAGGCAGTAAGACATGCTCATTTGGAACTACCTGGGAAGGTAAAATGAATGTGCTGCAATACCCAAATACACCATCCTCTGCTTTCCTCTCCTTGGGTCCCAGAATGATGACAGCACACAAGGATACCTCTCAACTGACAGGCTGACTTCGTGGTAAGAAGTTCAAAGCAGTGAATGGAATCTGCTTGGCCAAGAATTCCAACTATTTCAATTACTGCTCCAAGAACAATTCCACTAATCCCAGACAGAACACTGTGTGCTGCCCACAATAGATAGGAATTAAGGTCTCCACAGAAACTATAAATTAATAAAATCTCAGAGGTAAGTGATCTAAGTAGTCAGTTTATCACACAGACATTTGTTGAAATCTCAAAAACAAAAGTGTTGGCCGATTTTATGCAGCAGAAATTCAGCACTTTGAATAGATGTGTAATTTCCTATAGTTTCTGGTTTCTGTTAAAATACAGGTTTAAGAGCTATAATGAGTTTTGGAGATCTTTAAATTTCATCTTACAGCTCCCTAATGTTGTACAAGTCTTTTTTTCAATCATTACTTAAACCAAACCAAACAGCATCCTCAGATTTTGTGGATCTGGAATAACATACACACTAATACTTACATTATCAAATCCTCCAAGCTTGTGTACAAGTCTAAATAATTTGAAGAGATTCAAATTTCTGTATCCTAGTACAGGCCGTTTATTAATAGGAGTCCCTGTGAATAAAAACAGTAATTGAAATATTTTGAAATCTCCTTTTTCATAATAATGCAAAATCCATATTATATACTATTCTACACAATTAAACACATTATCTTGTGCCTCTGCTACTTTCTCTCCATAAAAGGGAACAAATTCAGCTTTATTACATCCTTTTCCTACAKTTCAAAGATGTAATTTAATTCCTATATAAACATTCTCCCTGGTAGTACTACATATTCACAATTCAGCTTTTCTTGCTCCATATTATACATAATTTAATTTTAGCCAATAATAATAACTACACATAATAGCATCAGTGTAGTCTTTTCACTACAATGCAAAAGACATCTCCCAAGAAATAAATCCCATAATGCTTCCAAGAGGTGCAACCTCCTATGCCGGTGTAGCACAGCTGTAGTAGCACACCAGCAGTACCAGCTCCTAGGTTATCTGCAAGCAAAGCAGAGTTCCTCAGCTCAGCTTCACATGCAACTACAGCACTAATGTAACTTCACGTGTAAATACCATGTCTCAAAAAAAAAAAAAAGTACTTTCCTTGCAATGTATAAAAGCTTGGTAAAGATTTACTGCATTAACTGTTAAGCAGGTTTCCCCCCCACCCTGCCTTCACAATTTATTTGTAAGATGCAAGCATTTTAGTTATTATTATTGACAATATAAAACTAGTGTGGAATAAAGCAAAGCTTTTTAGGATCATGTAAAAATACACTTATGTAGTTTACTAAAGTTTTTGCATTTATACATTAATATTACTGAAGACATCAAATGCTTGATTACATAGTAAAAGTATACAGGAAAAGCCAGAAACAAGGAATAAAACCTAATTGTTTCCAAACCTGAACTGCAAAGCACTAATAAACTACAGACTCAAATCCTAAAGTATTGTTATGTAATACATTTATCTCTAGGTACAAGTCAAAGATCATAATTACCTCTGTCTTCCATAAATTTGTATAATTGCTGAAGAAAGCTTTCTCTCTCTTCTGGAAAAGGCTCGATTTCCTCCTGTTTTAAATAAGGCACACAAGAAAAATATCACTTACCATTATTAGTTACACGCTTTCATTAAGCAAAGCACTGTAGTGATTGATTTAGGTTCAAATGGTGACGCTCATTTTACGGTCRTATAGCATCCTGTTGCTAAGACATATGGTCTTGGTATTATGCCATATGGAAGTAAGTTCTAGAAGCTATATTAAAAAAAACTTTTTATAGAGAACAAAAAAAGTAAAGGCACATCCAAACAGAATTTTCAGCAGATCTCTTAAGTGTCATAAGGAATGTCATAAATCAAAATGTGTTCTTGATTTTATCTATTTAGGCAGAAAGTAGTGTAGGAGACATCTGTTTAGTGGTCAAGAGATTGTATCTGACCAAATCCAATTCTTCTGTAATTAAGCAATTCCTTAATGTCTGTATGCACTATGTCACTTTCAGGAACAGAGTGGAAGATAAAACTGGGCTTGCACTTTTTTTGTAGGACCTCTAATCCACAGTACTGACAAACCACAGCCAGACACTGCATGCATACGCATACTGCCATGAGGTACCAGCTGAAAGCCAGCGGAGCAGGATCAATCCCAGAACTGAAATAACAACAAATATTTTGTATTCAGTTCACTACAGTAATAAGCCTTTGCATCAGATTTACTCAGAAAAACAAACAGTGGAGCTTCATGGTAAAACACTATGGTTAATATGGTTACTTTATAATACCTTATAATTTTCTTTAGGAAATGCCACTGGCCACAACCAGTAGCAATTAATATTGTGATTTTGATACTATTATCATTTTATTTCCAATATAATCAGGATTTCTAAAAATTCCTATGATGAAGCTATTTCAAAACAATACACTGACTACAAGTTGATTAATTCTCTGCACACTGTTTTAATAGTAACTACCTATAAAGTTTCTAAAAATATAACTAATATAAGTTATTTGATAAATCTATAGGAAACATTTTCTTTGGTGTATCACACTGTGYTCATCTCTTCAATCCCTATAACAGTCTCCTTACACTAAACATTAAAGTCTCACCTACCAGAAGCAAGCAGATAATCTACTGCGCAAGTTACATACCAAAATAGTTGAAAAAAATCAGTAGAAATTGAATATGATTATTAAATACAAGGAAAAAAAGAGATGTCTGTTGAAATTACTCAATGAAGATATAGATAACTACAAGTAAGATCAAGGAAGACTATAACTATTACCAGCAATTAGTCTTATCTTAGTTCTAGACTTCTTCCATTAAATGCTCTTAGATGACACATCAAAGCTAGCAGGCAAGAGTCAAGAACAAATATTCACAATACGCTGAAATAATTCTCATTTAGCTGCAATTAATGAAAGAAATACAATGAAAATACTCCACAGCAGCACGACTGCAGAGGCAACGCAAGAGAAAGGTCTCTGTGAGAGGCATTAAATGATGAGCATCTACCCAATACCCAATAGTTTGGCTGCAGCAAACCACAGAGCAACCTGCTTCAGCTGGGAAGAGTCATAAGCTGGGGAGAGAACTGCAGTTCTTTGTACTGAGTACATCCTGTCACAAAGGAGGAAGGAAAATTAATATCATCATTCAGTGGCCGCGAGGAGTGTCAGTGCAGGCACTGCTTCCAGTACACACAAATGTCTGGTTAAGAAGCCTCACGTTTAACAGGCAAAGGTGGTAAAACGAGCACTGCTCGCGAGCAGTCCAAGYAGCCTGGATCCTGGGGCTCAGCTAAGGAGCATTGATGCAAGGCTCTTCCTACGTCGCTTCCAAGCAACACTTGTCATAACAAGGTGGTCCCAACATGGTGTTTAGGGGATGGAAAAGAGAGCATTCAGCTGAATCTCAGGGAATCTAACCAAGTATAAGCAGCAACTTCTATTTCTTAAAAATATGAGACTAAAATGAAGGTGATGAAGAGGCGAGAGCATTGTGTTCCTTGCTCACTGAAAGACGCAATGCCTGAAGAGTGGGCTATAAGAATTTCCAATACGATAACCCACAGAGGTGCCAGAATGGCAACTGGATGCTATATATTAGTTTTCCTGACAGAAGGAACGCCACCTCTCTTAGAAACTGCACTAAAAGCACTCTAAGAAACTCTGTGCCACTGAGAAGTGTTTTTACTTTTTCAAAATCTCTGCAAATCCAGTGCAGGCTATACTACAATAGCATCCATTGCTGATCTTTAAAGGACCTCCTAAATAATGAGAACACTGAAGATGACAAGGTATCCCAAGTGATGGTTTGAAGAAACCATGTCATACTCTGCCATCTTGGCTTATTTCTAAATAATGCTAGTAAGATCACTCAGAAGCCACTAATATATCTGTCCACGTCACAAAAGTAAAAGAAATAGGCAAACCTGATGATAAAAAGAGGCAATATGTCTTAGAAATTCATACTGTACCCGACTAAATAAAAAAAAAGGTCTTTGTCCTTCTGTGCTTGATCAACAGCAGATTTTGTATGGAAAAGACAGGAGAGAGGCTGCTTTTCATTATCTTCAATTTGAAAAAAAATGGGACACACAGACACCATTCTTAGAAGATAGTGGATTTACACATCAATGACTGAGAGAGCATCTTTGTATAAAGTCTGAGGTGATGAATTGAAGAGCTGTTCACTCTTTGTCCTGGTTCACAGGCACTAGGGCCCAAGAGGAGGCCTTATGCCAAGCAGTAAGAACTGTTTGTGTCCTGGGAAGGGCCAGACAATCTGCAGGTGGATAATGCTGCCCCAAAGAGATGCTGCTTGATAACCAGCAGGTTATAGACACRAACTACAAAAAAGGACAAGCCACAACAGGAGCAGAATGCTCACTAAAGAAAGCAAGGGGAGGAAAGGTACATATTATGTTGACCATTTAGGAAAACAAACAAAAAAAGCCTCACCCCCAAATTATGCTTTTGCCTCTGTTTTAAAAGCTTCCTACCTCAGCAGGAGGCAGAACATTAGAAACTGGAAGGGCAAATATCGCAAGAAATGTCACAGTAAATCCCTAGAGATTTGACTAGGGTGAAATGTTCATGTCCAGCACACACAGACACAGAGCCTCATAAAACATCACAGGCAGCTGGGAGAGGCTGGAGCGAGAACGCGCTGAAGCTCCCTCTCCAAGCACAAGGGATACAAGGCCAAAGACTTGCAAATTGTATTGCTAAAGGCTGTTAACTTTTCAAATATGAGAACCAGTGAAAGAATGAGCACTAGATATGGATTATATGTCAATCTGCAYAGCTACAAACTGACCCATACTCATTGTGACTATGGCTGGACGCAACCTGCTCTAGAAGATCAAGAGCTCTGTTGAGACAAAGCAGATCTCCTTTGCTTTCAAAATACTGAACAGAGCATATTCCCTCGCAAAGCTGGCACCGCAGCTTTTGATCAGAGTTGGATATGGACCTGTGAGCTTAAAGAACAGATGGGGAAAAAAATAACAACAACCATGAGCACAGAGAGGTGTCAAAAATCATGCAGCCTCCCAAACCTCAAAGCAGTGAAACAAGTGAGTAAAAGATTGTGCTCAGGTAAAGACCGTTAACAATCACGTGAGGCCCAAAACAGTCCAGCAGCTCTTCTACAGTTCCACAATGGAAGGCAGCTTTTGTCAGCTGCATCATGGTCAGTCAGTCACAATACAAATCAGAGAAAGAGCCCTCAAACCCTAGTGAGAAAAAAGGTGATCATGGACAGAGAGAATCTGAGTACCACCAGAAGGTACCAAGGAAGTAAGATTCCAAAGGTCCTCCTCCAGCCTCATGGCCAGCTGAGGAATAATGTACTTTCCACTAACTTTCTTCTTTCCTCATGTCTTCATTTTTCCTGGACAGGCAGCTGGGAGGAAAGAACAGATAATTAGAAAACCAAGCATGAGGCGCACTCCATACTTCGAATACAAACGAAAAAACAGTGGTAGAGGAGTGCATGAGCTCACGCCTTGATGCTCTTCTGCTTCTTCTCATCAGGGCAGGCAGAGAGAGAGCACATGATGAAGCAATTCTGAAATACAGCAGGCTAAAAGAAAGGTGCAACTCAGACTTCTTGGCAATTACTTAAAGGTTTCAAAATTTTCTCATCTTTCCCTTTCAAGCACTACAAAACCAGTAAACTCCGTTTTTTGAAGTTAAAAAGGGGAGGAGAAGGGGAATATCACTGTACAAGCTACCTGCAACTTCTTCTTTACAAGGGAACCTACAGGCTTGCATAGCAATTTGGGAGTGGAAACGGTTGGGGAGAAGAAAAAGCGGGACAGAGGCATGAGAGAGAAGGAGATAACAGTAGGGTCATGCCAGCCTAGCTCAGTTTACTTCTCAAGGATGTCAAGAACACAGGTCAGCAGCAGCTTAGAGTTACATCCTCACATGGAGCTCCCATGCAAAAGACTTCTCTATGGATTGGAATCTAGTAAGTCACAGGCACATAGGGGGGTAGCTGAGAGAAAGTAAGTGATGATATAGATAATGTTAAATCTATTTACAGTAGCATGAGCTTAGCATGCACAGAGCTTACTCCATGGCCACAGAGGGGAGAACAAGTGAACACCATTACACCGTGCAGTAGAGCCGATCAGGATGAACCAGGAAGGGAAACTACTCCCTCKGCACACTACAAAGCACTGAGCAGCAGCAACCATTACCAGAGAAAGGCAGCCAACTGTTTATTTGGAGGGAGTGTGACCTACACAGTGGAAACTCCATTCAGGTCATGACTGACATAACAGCCAAGCAATCAGCATCTCCATAACCAACCTGACGTTCTCCATCAATTGAAAAAATCCCCTTTGCCCTCCCATATTGGCACACCACATGTAAGAACGAGCCACTCTAGATTTGCATGAAGTTGCAAGTTTTGCTGAAGTTTTTAAAGATACCAGAGTGCTTTGTTTTAAAACTGTCAAAACTGCTTTAAGCACTGTACATCCTTTATTAGGAACAGATTTTTAGGGACATCTTATTTTCCAGGCACAGAAATCCTCACAATTAGAAGACACTTAGTCCTTCATTGGCTAGCAGACAAGTTCCAGTCAGAAACACATACAAATAAAGGTCCCGTTCTATTTTTTTTAGTTAAATATATATATATATATATAGGTATATATATGTATATATATGAAAGCGCCACAACGACCTCTATCCTTTTGCATACTTCTCAGCCTCCAGCAGGGAGGGACACCTGCTGCTGCTCTATCAGGATGAATATGAGTTAAGATTTTAAAGTGGGATCTACCTTTGAATCTTAATTTCTACCAATCTTCTAATTTCTACCCATCTCCCATTAGTTCCCACTGACTCAGCCTTTTGAATGCAYACAATTTTTGCTTAGTGTACTCGAAGATATTTTAAGATTTTCATACAGATATTCTCACATTAGCATACAATACCTTTATTCAACAGAGTCTTTAAAAAGCTAAAATGATTTCTACTGAGACCTAATTAAACATTAGCCTTGCTGATTTATAATGAGCTGTGCATCTGTGCAGTTTGCTAACTTGCCTCTTCTTCACTGCTGTTGTCCTCTTTTTCTTTTTCATCTTCCTCCTCCTCTTCAGCTTCACTGCTGGAGCTGTCTTCTTTCAATTCTGTTTTCCAGTTATTAGGAACAGTTCTGTTTTTACGGAATTCCAGGGCTTGGTCAAATGCTGTAAAAGGACCACCAGCATTTATTAACATGACAGATAAAATCAATTTGGCCAAATCTTCTAATCAGAAAAGTAGAGGGGGCAAGGGGAAAGAAAAGGAAAGGCTGCTAATTGATCATTCTACCCCAAATTTAAAGAACTTCAGCAACATCCCTGTGCTGCCCTTACTTTCTTGCTTCACCATACAAGCCTGGCATTATCTACTCAGCACACTGAATTATTCAGATCTATTATTAAGATTATTACTATGTTAGTGTCTACAGGCAAAAATCAGCATTTTCTGCACCTCTACATTGAATTAAGAGAACCCCTATCCCAAGGGTTTTACATTGTGGCTTACGTACACCATTAGACTGCGGGGCATAAGGAGAAAGAAATAACCACAAGCACATTTTAGAGCTTGACCATACACACTTAAAATTTCAAGTGAATCCACAATTCCAGTCTATTGAGCAACAAAGGCAACCTTCTCAAAGCTATTAGAGGTCTGCAAATTACTCTACACAGCTCTAATATAGATGGCCAAATACCAACTAATCTATAAAGCCAGTGCATGATTACATCCGTGCTTAGCATGTTCAAATTAAAAAAAAAAAGTTATTAAAAAGAGCCTTTAGATTTTCAGAACTGTTTACTTTCAAGATACTACATTACAGAAAAAAAAACTACTACATTGTGTCATAAAAACAGCATATAGATATCTACGAAAACATCTGGCACAGTCCATGTAAAAGTTAAAATCTACACACACAAGTGCTTTCCCACAAAATGTTGTTTTTACCTTGCTTTAACAAAGCATCAGGTTTTGGTGAAGTTTCACTAATTTCCCGAACATCTTTTCTTGGCACAGAGACACTAGATTATTAAAAAAAAAAAAAAAAACCACAATTCAAAAGTTTTAAAAGTTAATATCATCATACAGAGCTAATCATTAAAAATGTGACAGAACTAACAATAGGAAACCCATGAAGAATAATTTGATGCTTTTAATGTTATGGCCCAGTATAGCATTAGTCAGTTAATGCATTAAAAACACAGCTTTTAAGAAAGTTTAGGAAGACCATACATTTCCATTCATTAACTGACTTCCAACTAACATTCTCCCTCTTCTAACTGGTATTTTTTGACATCTCTCAAATATATATTCCTTAATTTTAAGAAAAAAAAAAAAAAGGAAAAAAAATCATGTTAAGGTAGCTACCAACAACTCATCCCAAACCAACAAAAGCCTATCTTGGATTAAAATCAATCAATAAATATTTTAAAATATATATTATATACACCCAGATGTAAAAAATAAGTGAGTATGAGAGATCTCAATTAAAAGACAAATCACTTCTTCCTTTGTCTACAAACTACAGCTGTAGTAGGGTGGGTACAGTTCCCTGCTGACATCTTTAGCAAAGCAATATCCTAGAGTTAGGAAGGAACTAAACTACAATGGAACTGTCAGATATTTCAACATCCTTTTGGCAAAAGCATTCTGCTAAACTGAACCAAGCAGAATACAYAGTTCCAGCTTTTTAAAGAAAGACTAAAATCTGGATGAACAAAAAAAGTCTGTTGTCATCTATCAACTCCCTCGCTTTTTGACATGTATTTAAGAACACAAAGTTCCTTGYTCTATTGTGAACATCAGTCTGATGTTCCTACGTTTACTTATTTTATTTCCTATTTTATGTGGTAAAGAGAAATACTGCAGCACTTCTCTGAAAAAAATGATTGTATGCAGCTGTAGCCTAGCTTAGTAATTGAGCTAGGCACATGCCTTACTTTGGAAACATCACCCGTTTCTCCTGTATTACATATACACATACGTTTCTGTGGATGAATAAACCTGTSGCAACATCTCAGAGAAGTGCACTTCTACCAAAGCAGCTGACAGGGAGGGAAATTGCTCTCCAAGTTAAAAAAAAATATATATGTGTCCATTATAGTTGTTAACATGAAGCTGAGACAGATTTATACAACACATTATTAAGATGGGGAAACGTCAAGGGTGATTTTGTCACAGCGTAGCCTCCTGATAGCTTTCTAAACATTAGAAAAACCTTGGCAGGAGCCTGTTGACTCTCTGACGTTAGACGTACTTTATTCACTGTATCTGTGTGCACTAACTTCCACTTGACTGGAACACCCTTTGTTAAATTAACAGTCTCTACATTCCTACTCACAATTTGCCATCCTTGAAAGAGCGAACGAGAATATTGTCTTTTTTCACTGCAATATCATCACTACAATCTGGACAAACCACCTGCAAAAATATTACAAAGGCAAAGTTTAGCAAGAGAAGGAAACAACAACATGGAGCACATAGCACTGCTTCTCAATAGTCTTCTGGGCTCCTTTCCTTTTTGGCAACACTGAGATAAGAGCAACTCGAGCTCSTTCAAAATGCATGAGCCTCCCTGAGTTACTGAATGCAGGAATTTACTCTCAGTCCTGGAGGAACTGAGCTCTTGTCAGCAACATAAGACTGAAGAGCCTCCTGACAAACGTTAGGTACCTGCCAAGTTCTTACAGGTTACTCTATTCCTCAACCTGAAATAGTTGAACCTCCTCAAAACGCTGCCACCTACAAGGCAGAGGCCTCTTCTGAAAACCTCCAGAAACCACAAGGATGCTGTAATCCACCATTTCAGAAACAAGGATACATGATGTATTTTATGATCTTTTTTAATGCATTTTATATGATTTAGTATAGACTTTTAGTGTTAGATTTGATTCCTTGAATTTAAGACAAGATATTGTCTATATATGCACTAGTTTTACAAAAAACAGGTCATAATTATAAAGTTTTGGGATTTAATAAAAAAAAGAAATGTAATTAAAAGTGTTTACAATATTCCTGAAGTTCTAGGATAGAAAAGCAGCCTTCGTCATTCATGCAAGTCTTTAGTAAGGAGACATAAGTCCCTGCAAGTAAAACTTCTGCTGTTATAAATGCTCAAGACACCAGAGCTGCCCACAACRGCACCCTGAGGGCTCCTTGCCAAACAGCTTTCCTTTCCCACACCAACGGCTTCCAAAGCCACATTTTTCACCAAGTGCATCAGGCAACAGCTAGGAGGTCACTCTCCCCTTGAGGGAGTCACCAGCCACTCAGGCTTTTAGGGGTTCAGATCAACATCTCTGTTGCATTTGCGAAGAGCCTGGCCTACCACACGGCACAGGCTGTATTTGCTTCTCCAGAAAAATGAGCCTGAGCAGCGYAAGGCTCCAAATCTTGCACATTACCCAACTTCCTAAGAAATTATCTTGCAAAGATAAAATTTTCCAATTAAAACACACAGCCTGGTGCGTAGTACAATAATTTCAAGGTGAGACACACTGACAATCGGCTCCATTTGGAACAGGGGCAATCTCCTAACTCTCTAAAGTGGAAAAGAAAAAAGGTCTTCTTGGCTTTAGATCCTGGCAGCATCAAGGTCTTAGCAATCAGAAAAACAATCAGAGGTTGGGAAAAGAGCTTTCCACAGTCTCTTGTAGTGCCTCACATCAAACAGCATCACCTCAATTTTGTCTGCATCAAGTTTCCCCTAGGCAACCATTCTCCATGCTCCAAAATATTACAGATACCAATTGTGCAAAACAGGAGCTCCTCTGAAACCACAGGAGGACGAGAGATACGACCGCAGRTAAGCTCAATTTTCTGAAAATGCTGCAAACATGTTTCCTTACAGAAAATTTCTAAAAGCCTTTAGCACATACTAAAATTAAGGAATGCCATGAAGCTTATGAAATCAGACTCTGACATGTAATGGTATCTGGAAGCTGTTGCTCCATTACCACAATTAGCTATAATCTTGCATGCATCATTTTTCAGAACAAAAGCAAAGAGTTCATTCACACTCAGTCCAAAGCATAATTTTTATAAAACTTAAGTTCCAAATACAGGATTTAGCATGTCTGGTTACAGGACTGATATCTAGAGTACCCAGCTCTCACTTCTAATGTTGAATATTCTTCCCTCATAAAGGTTTAAGATAATCTCTGAACTTCTCCTCAGGCTGGCAAAGGGTCCTAACTATATGCTTATGCATCAAGTGTACCTGTACTCCATCATTTATAACACTAAATAAAAGTAGTTCTAGGATAAATGTTCTTCAGCATATTAAGCCTGCATTTTCATTTCATCATGTTCCTCAACCATAATACAAATAGCATTAAASCAAGATTTCTCAGCAACAGAACACAATTACTTTCTTGATAACAATAGAGACTGAATTACAGGCTAAAGAGTTGCTACCTGTAGAATGACGGGCAAATGACAGAGGAAAAAAGAGAAAGAGCTATTTGCAGCATAAATCTACTTCTTGCCACAAGCTCTCGAGCCGCATGCAATAGGACRTTTTGATTTGCAGAGCTATAGATCTGATTACTGAACGAACGCTTAGCCCAGGATAAGCTATGTTCAGAGTTAACAAGTTCCGTGCTCGGAGTAACTTTCTCCCCCAGCTGCTTCCCATTGATTTGCAGAAAACTTTCCTCGAGGAACTTTCCCTGGGGAGTAGATTTACGCTATTCCCATCTCCCAGGGAAAGCCGAAGAAAATCTGCGTCGTGTCTCTCAGCACAGCGGCCTCCAGSGAGGAGCAAGCGGGACATCCCTACCATTAACAAAATCTTTTCCTAACAGGACTTGCCACTAGCACAGCCACCTCCTTGTTGACTACGCTGCCCTCTCCTGTGCTGTAAAAGACTCTRATGATTCACTCTCTCCAGCCAATTTTTCCAGAAGTTCTGCTGGAAAGCAAAGYCACAGGAGGTGGCCAGGAACAACTCTGGACTGACAGCCTACTAAATAATACTAAATAGTGCTAAATGTTACAATATAGTATCTTTTGAAAGTGCCTTGCTGAAATTAAGTAATAGGAAATGTTTTCAGTATTGCGACATTCAAAGCCAGATAGAAAGAATTTCAGTATTTTAGCAAAAAATCTTTGTTATTWTAGGTACCAAATACGAGAATATTTTGATGTCAAAATATATAATATCTATACTCCCCCTTAGACTACTACCGTTGTTTCCCTAAATGAAGCTTATCRTTAATTTCTTTTTTCTTTAAGCAAAGGAAAGGAAGATATAGAAGACTTGTACTAAGAGACTGCAGTGTTACTCTAAGGGAAATTTATTGGTAATTCTCTACTTCCATTTGATTTGATTATCAAATATGCTTATATTGAAATTAGAAAAAAATACTTAAGCTTTCCATTTGAACTTCTTGTATTTTCTCCCTCAATGAACTTTAGTACTTCAGAAAAATCACATAGCATAAGAGAAAAAGGCTTTAAATGTTCACTGGGTAACATCTTTTAGCACACTACTGAGCTAGATTAGAACTACCTCATTAAGCTCTAACCATTTGGAAAAAAGTTTAAGGCATGTTAGCAAAGACTTCTGATAAATATTCATACATAAAATGGTTTGACTACTATGATACTGTTGAAATTTATTAYGTCTATTCATGGCAAATGAATAGATCAGAAAGGCAAAGAAAAATGTAAAACACGAAGTATTTCCTTAGTGCCTAGAAAAAGAAAGGAACAGTGTAAAAATATAGATAAAACATATATAAAAATAAATATGGAACTCTTACCAAGGCTGGGAACCACAGGGCTTTCTTTTTATCCACACTGAGGCAATCCACACATACAACTTTTCCTAATAACTCATCACTTTGTTTCCTATCGTCTTCATCTTCATCGCTGGAAGAGGATGAAGATTCTTCTTCAGGACTAAACAACAGAAGAAAACTTAAAACTCAACTGTTCATAACTATTAACTTAGAGAACTGCAGGTGATCCAAAGCTAACTGTTAATAATGAAAATTCATTAACTGCTCCAGGCAATTTTGGACTGCGATCAAGTTGAACTTACTTTTCTCCTCAATCTTTATGTTATTTAACAGTCATTTTCTATGCTACAAGTCTGCTGTCATTTGTCATACAGAATACAAAACTATTTTGAGAGGGTAATCCCCAAAAGAGAAATAATTCCTAATAGGGAGAGGAGGAAAAAAAAAAAAAAGAGGAAAAAAAAAAGGAAAAGAAAAAAAGTATAAATCTGAAACAGCTCCTTAAAAATGGCCAGTGAAATGGAAGTTATTTTATCTGCCTTCCAAGGCAACAACATTTTAGTGGAGCCATTTCTGTCCTGAAGTTTAAAATACACCGACATTCCTCAGTTACCTCTTTTTACTGGATCCTCTTTAGAAACTTCCTATATAAGAGAAAGGCTACAGTAGATTACTATACTACATGTTGCTCTTCTGGCTCTCATAATTTTCTCAACAAATATCCTTAGCACAGAGTGATATTACGAGCACTTGCAACAACAGTAATTAACATTTCCAGGATGATTTTGTATAATATTTACAATACTACACGTACAGAAACTTGATTCAAGTCAGTTTACTCCAATAAATTACGAAGTTTACACTCACAATATAGCAGGTGACATTAAAAAAATGAATTAATCAGAGTATATATATTTAATATAGATTTTTCCAGATCATAACTATCAACAGTTTAGGCACCTAGGAAATCAAGTCACTACATGCAGAGTTCATTTTCCTAATCAATAAGCTTTGCTGCAAGCCATAAAATCGTTCATTTGTTTCTAAATGCTCTTCAGAGACCTTGCAAAGAAACGTAAGAGCCTATTCCAGGATTGTAGTACCTACTACAGAAACCTCAAACCAGCTACTCAGCAACTTCTCAGTAGGAAGGTATCAGTAACTATTATTTCCTCTTAGTATGTTGTTTTTTTGAAGAAAAAATAAAAAAAGAAAGCCACACGCAAACAAGAAAAATCTCTTGTCAACAGTTACTATTGTTTTAACTGCAGATGAGGACTTGATTCTCGCATGCAATGACACATGAAAACTCAGCTTTCAGCCTAAGCACTACTCAACACTTCATGTTGTTCTACTTAAAAAACTAAAAACATGAATATACAGTAATTAATAAAAAATAACCATACTGAAATCTTAACAAATCAATACAGAGGGCACAAGGATATTAAGCTTACATATGATTGGATCTCCTTCCCCTGTTTGTTTTCTTTCCTATAACAGGTGTCCCAAAATGTTCGGGATTGGTGAGTGGAAGTTGATCTAATGTCTGTTAAAATAAAATATATGCATATTTTATTTATACATATATACAGACACGCACACATTTAGATATAGAAGTGTTTGGTATAAGTCATTTTAATAAAAGTCTAATTTGCTTATTATTTTGTCAAAGGTGAGATCTTCTCATTATATCACAGTTACAATACAGACCTGGTTGCTTTTATTTTTAAAGGTAATTATTTGCCTCCCACCTCTTCCAGACAATTAGCTTTCATGTGTCACACACAGAAAACTCTCCCAAAATTGCTGCTTTTGCTGCTACCCTCTATCCAAGCGCAGAGGACCAAGAAGCAGGTGTTCTGCTGCACTGGAATATTTTGTCTCTCCAGAATGATTTTTCTCCCCTTCCTGCCATTGGACAAACCACTCAACACCCACCAACAAAAAAAACAACAAAGATTTCCTGTGAAGTGGATATGCCAGCAAGATATGCCAAAATCAGCAAACAAGACAAATCATGAATTACTAAGAATTATTAATTAGATAAGAGGGAAAGAATTCTTTAAAAACAATTTTAAAGAGAGCACCACAGAGGATATTAGCAACAAAATGAGGTAAAGGGAGAGAAATAAAGAAGAATTTATCCAAACATCAAGAGTACTACAAACATCAATGGAAGGACTTCATGGGGCTCTGTTATCATCCTTCTGCAAGACTGCCACAAGATATTTAAAATATCATCATTCTAAATTTTAAGGCTGCTGGGACACAGAAGTTTCTGTATAAGCACCTCCTGTTCTTTGAAAGAGGACACACAGGTTTCCAAAATAAACACATTCATTCTAATTACAGTTCTCAGAGTTGCTGTTTTCAGGACTCTGGGAATTTTTAGGTGCAAATCAGCAACCAGATTCTCAAAAAACAGGCTGCATCAGGCAGAACTGAACTCGCTACAGATAATAAAGCCATCATTTTACATTCTGAAGTAAATATATGAATGTTTATGAGTGCTTTGGACACCACAGAACACCATAACACAAACACRAAGAGGCAGGAGTGAAATTAAAGCAACACTGGAACAAGACAGCTATAACGTGGCACAGCTCTAATTGCAAAAGAAACAGGAGATGCAGTTCTGCCCGCTGAGCAGCTATGCAGCAGGAGCTAACTACCAGAAACACAGAACATGCACGTCTGAGCATTAGTGACACGAATTGTCTATCAGTGACTTTTGGCAAGATATCAAAAACCTAAGAAGAAAAGAGCAATGATAAAATGAAGGGCAGGTGTCACCAAATATTAGGTTTCCTTGAATTTAACATAATAATCTGGTCTGACTCTCGTTCAGACAAAAGGGAAGTAGATCAACACATTAACGACTTTGATTAAAGTTTTCAACACTGCTTATTAAAGTAACATTCATGAATCAGATTAAAATATTAAAGAACAGAGGCAGTGTAATTTTCAAGCACTGAACATCATTAGCAACGGCTAATCAAGAACAATACAATCCTTTAYCATTAGAATATTTGTATTTCTCAAGCCAAATTTAAGCTTATAATYCAGGCCCTCTTCCTCAGTTTTGGACTTGCATACATCCTTTCCAGAAGATATCTGAACTATAATAAGGTATCTGACTATAATAAGTGAATCAGAAAGCAGAGAACTTTCTTTAGTAGCTTTCCATTAAGTATGTTTATTCAAGTCCTTCCATCAGTCCAGATCATCTTACCTAATAAGGAATAACTATCACTCCCAAATTCAACTACTATAAACTTGCTATAAWTATTTGCCTATTTTAATATGCAAATCATCTTTTTGCAACTAAAAAGCCATCATTTTCTAAAAGCAAACTGTTAGTTGCTGATACCTGCTCATTTGAACACATTTATGGATATTTTGAAACCAATTTAGTTTCTTAAAGGGTTGGCTTTAAGTTTCAGCTATTACAAAATATTTACAAGTTAAGCTTGATCGTTTACTTAAACTCCAGAAGAACATCATTATGTTCACAGACACAAATTAACTTTTATCACATAGCGTACTGACATTTTCTCCCAATTACTGCCTCCAGATAAGTTTTATGTGCAGCATAAATATCAGCAATCACATAACTATTTAAGCGCTAACAGTCTACAGACTATAAACAATATGAACATGTAAAACACGAAATACCATCTTTGCTCTAACTTGTGGGGTTTGGGGAAGCTGAATCATATTTCTTGCTTCAGGAAAGAATCTAGACACCACAGACTGCATATTACATAACCACTAGTTTTACTACCATCCATGGGTAGTAACATCTTGAACGCTGAAGCACTAAAACCACTGAGGGATTTTTTTTTGAGCCTAAATTAAAAGCAATGGTATTAAAATTGTCCAGTTACCTCGCTCTCAGCAAAATGTCTTTCTCCTTTTAAACACAGGGAAGAGCGTCTAAGGGTCTTCTCGTCACCATCATCAAATACTGTCACCAGGTAAGAGTGGAGGGAAGAAAAGAGAACTTCGTTTAGTCAGGACATTCAGTAAGCAATTGCTCGAGGTCTCAGAGAGAAGTGAGGTGTGAGCTGCTCCTTGAGGCTGCACCTGCCCAGTGCTGCCCACCCACTCCCAGCTGCACAGAGCCACTGCACGCACGAGCGCCTGCCTCCCTGCAGCCACTGTACACGGTACATGGAGTCTCAAGCAATCCATGAGTACGTGCAACTCATGGATCCGGATACAGCAACAAAAAGGCACACAGGTGAGAACTGCAAAACACATTTTAAAAAATCCTTGCATTTTCATATAACTATTTCAAATCCCAAACTCCTATGATTTTTAAGTGGAAGCTATACTTTCCATRGAGAAACATGAACAACTGTCTAGAGAGGGGGGAAAAAAACAAATAAAACCCCACACCACCACACATCACAACTCCAGTCTGATGCCATTTCAAAGTTTAGCCTTTATCTGTTCAGTTCATTTAGCAGATCTATAAAATGTCAGCAGTATCAGCTCAAGGCAGATTTTACTAACTAGTGGTCAAAGTTCAGGCAGTATCGCAAGACTGACTATGATGAGAGAACAACTGTGGAGCTTCTGGACTTTGTTATCTCTCTTTTAAGCAAGCTCTGTTGCCCCTAGASAATGAACCAGGTCAATAGGACAGAAGTTTGTAACGGTTGGCTCCAGTTGCATACTTTACCCTTTATATGAAGGAAARCAGATAAACAATAACTATAAAAATTCTTCTCCCAACCTTAAGYGAGCTGTAGGAGGCTCCTCTTTTGCAGGCACCAAGTGCAGCTGATACTAGCATAARAGTTTCAGCAAGGGGTTTGCATCTCTTTCACCTCCAGCCAGGCCTCCCCTTCTGCCRCGCAGCAGCACTGCTGAGCCTGCTYCAGGCAGCCTCACTACAGCTCAAGTGGGTGCAACCCTTTGACAAACAAGGGCCAGAACAACAGGGTTAAAAAGAAGGGCATCAAGTGGCAGGAACACCTTACGAAACCTGAGCTTAGCTTGCAGCCATCTAGCTTTATATGAATCAGGAATGCTGTGCTGCATGTTTAACATTTGCTAATTAAAGAGAAAGCAGAAAGGCTCAGGAAAATTCCTGACCACTGTTTATATCAAGTCTCTTGCCGAGCTTTGAGAATTTTTCATCCCTTCACAAAATCCACCACTAGTGATGAACAAAAGGCCGCTATCATTTGCTCCCACCATTCCCTAGCGCATGCTTTATCATTAAGTAGCACTCAACACTTATTATAGCATAAAATATCAATTACACATGCACTTCTCTCGCTCGCAAACTTGTTGAAAAACTATCAAGGACAACAACTGTACCAGGGAATACATGGATTGTGGAGCTGCATTCTCAAGTGGTCAACATGCAATTAAGCCCTCCCTTGGCTAAGTGAAGGCAGCAGGTTTCTAATTCAGCTTGTGTTAATTAACTCAACTGAGTCCTCTTATATAATGAGGGATTTGAGAGAGCCTATCCTTTTCAAAGGATAAGCTGGCTGCGACAAGGGTAAACCTATTCACAGCCAGGATGCCGACCCTCGCTGCCTACCTATGGGGTAATTTGCTTGCGGTCTCTTTTCCAGCAGAGGGGATCTTAATTACGCTGCATAACATGGATACACTCCAAGCTATTCTCAAAGCTTCATCTGCCCGGGACACTTGCATGGCTAGCATGGCACATATGGCATTAACATATATGACATTTAAACCACGTAAACATCCTCAAAATAGTCTATTGAGCAGAAGCATCAGAGTATACTGCATCTAACATACCTACCCTGAAACTACAAGAAAAGGGGAAAAAAGAAAAGGGAGAGGGGGACTTAAATATAAATGAACTAAAGATTCAAGTAAATAAAGGTATTTCTCACAAAAAAAAAAAAAAAAAGCAACACACTGATGCAAAGAGTGGAAAAAGTAGCAAGAGGATTTTTGAACACATAGAATTGTGTATTAAGGAAAGTAGACAATCCTATCAAATTTGTTTTCATATTGATCAGAATACTGATCTGCCATATTTTAAAAATATCACTTAACTTCTCTAAAGCCATGTTCATATTAATGACCAAGTAGTATTCAGTTAGTAGAGCCAGCAGATCTTGTGGGTTTAGAATTTTTTTTTTATAGGACAAACAAGCAAGCTAAAGACACAATACTGATTTTTAAAAGATTAYACTTATTCAAATAATAATAAATCCCTGTCCACTTTATGTAGAAATAAGTATCAGTTACTGAAAAAAAAAGCATATAAGGTTATGCATAATACTCTCTGAAATCAGTTCGGACAAATACAAGAAACACAGGGATGCTCCTAAAGCAACCCTCCCCAGCTTCAGCACCAGAAGTTTCATGGATTTCCAAAGTGCAAGCATTCCTCCAAATGTTATAAGCTACTTCTGAACTGGAATAAATGGCATTAGGCAACAACTTCCTGAATGGGGCTACTTCAGAGCTGTCTGTCCCTTCACTAAGTTTGACAGAGTCACAATAATTTTATTCAAGAAACCACTGAAGATCTAAGTAATTGGGTACTTCTCAGCAAGCACTAGGACAGCTCTGCTGGGTAATTGTGCCAATTCTCAAATTTGGTAGTGACAACTATCCCTTGAAACACAACTTACATTCAGATCTGCAAAATCATCATGGTCTGTCCAGATCATTTCAGTAGCATTCWATTTACCTTCCTAACAAAGATCATTTTAATCATGTGCTGCTTCCACCACTTTTTGAAGCACATTATACAGTCATCAGCTGTAACACTTCTACGAATTCTGAAAGGTGGACATGCTTTTATCTACTAACTAAGGTTTTCAGTCTCAGCTCTCGTATCTCTGCTTCCTCTTTCTTAAGTTCAGGTTTTACGACAGCCACATCCTACTTTGATTCAAAACTGCAACTTTATGCCAACTGATGCTTTCAAGATCAAACTTGCACAAATGCCAATCTTCTTGCCAAGTAGGAGAATATAACTTCTTAAGTACTAACACATTTTTCTGTAATAGCTTTGAGACTAGGATATAGACAGAAAACAAGTTATTGTTCCCCAGTTCACCAGTTTTTCTCTAGATAGACTGGTCTACAAGTACACAGTATCAGAAACAAGACCCATGTATTTAAAACTTATGGAAATAAAAGTTTGCTTATGGCCATACGGATTAAAAATGTGAAGAAGTTTAAAATGTCCCATTAGACACTAGAGATAATAGAAGCTCTTAGGAAAGCTAAATTTAAAATGAGCAGAAAATAGGTCTTGCATTAAAGGAGCACTACTTCTCTAAAGGAAGTATGAGACCATACTTTACTTTAGAATATTTAGTAATAACATATTAAATGTCGAACAAAACAGTTGCCAAAAACCCAAAGAATTCCTCCATAATTATCTGGTGTCCCGATACTTGGTATGTGTATGGTCACATAATTTATTATTAAAAAAAATAACAAACTGAAAACTGTTTTTGTAGTATACATATTGTATACACCTAGTATAAATTTGATCCCTGAAATTACTTGTTTGCCTTTCTTGCCCGCCAGATGCCCTCTGTTTAGCTGGAGTGGAAGTTATTATTTAAAAACACAAAAAGAAAACAAAATGCAAAGGTACATTTTAACAAAATGCATCTGCAGATAGCAAAACAAGCGAAAATTGATTCTTGAAAAGGATTTAAAAAATATTTTTAAGTTACTTTCTCACACAAAATATTTCCACAGTGGGTTCTGATTCAGTTTTTATGTGTGTGCATGTGTATCAGTGTGACACATATGCATGTATTTTATGAATAAAAACACTGAAAATACATGCAGGTCAAAGATATGTATCTTGCATCATCCTTAAACAAAGAAAGAAAAATCAAAACAAAAAACCTGTCACCACACACTTCAGTAGCCCAATTTTTAAATAAAGAGATTTTATCCAAACACATAACCAGCCTTCTTACCTACAGTGTACCAGCTCGCATCTGTTAGCTTGTTGATAACTGCTTCCTGGTAAGTTCCATCCGGATTCTTCACTTCTACCACAGTTCCTACCTAAAACACAAAAGCCACTTAGCATTTGAGGGCTTCTGAAACAGACAAAGTTGAGCTTTTGTATTTAAGCAGAGTGCATTTCTGAAGAATTTGTTAAATTTTTGTTTATTTTTTACAGGTTCCCTTTAAAGTGGTTGTATCTCATAAAACTTCTTTCTTCTAAAAGAAAGAATCAACTAACTGAGCTGATTCTTTCCTGCCAGCAGGTGGAGAACAAGAATCAATTTGAGTGATGTCATTCTCTTGTATAAGAGCTTGTCCATCAAAYCTTCCAGCGGAGTTTTTCAACGCAACAGTGACTTTTAAAAAAAAGAAAATAAATAAAAAGAGCCAACCAAACTTCTTAGCTTTAAGGCTGAGAGGAACAGAGAGGCTTACAATCAGCTTATATGCTGCATCCCCTTTAACTACAGGGGAAGAAGATAACAGAAAAAGAGAATACTACTCCTGGCTTCGCAGCATTGCCTTTCATTGTCTTTCCCAATACTATTTGGCCTATATAATAATGTCAGCCTTCCACTTCCATCTCATACGCATTGCAACACATACATATTTATGTCAAATACTGAAAAAGGATGCTTTTAAAGTTGCTTACAACACCAAAACAAATGGCATTACCTTTAAGGGACCCTTTATGTGGTCATCTTGTACTTCCACTGTCGAAGAATCATGTCTGAACGTTACCTAAAAAATATAATTCAACTGACAATCACTTGATACAGCTTGATACAGCATAAACGCATGCAATCTCAGTAGACAGTCTCTTATTCTTATATTGCAATTGGTCACGATAATCATTCAGCTTGCAGAAACTATCATTCAATGTATTTTAGAAACTGAGATAATTTCCTAGTTGCTACTGAATCTTTAAAAATACTTCTAATGCTTTGCAGCACAACTCTAAATCAAGTGGCAAACAACAGTTTATAAGCAAGTTTTATGTCTCTGCAGGTCTCCTAGTCATTTTGTTTTGCTCTAGTAGCAAACAAGAGGACAAACTTCAGAATCCTGAGCATAAACAACCTTTAAAAAAAATATCTGCACTTCAACACTCTGAAATCAAGCAGAATTCAAAGCTATATCTAATCCCAGATTTTTTTTTAAAACCTGTTTTTGATGGTTTAAAAGCATTTCCCTCACTCACAGCTGAAAGACCCACAGCAAACAGTACAGGACACTGCGGTCAGTAACAAACCAGAGCAGAATGCTGCAGCCTTTCAGTTCATGTCAGCCTAGCTTATGTGTTGCTAGTAATAGGACATAAGTGTCCAGGTTGCTCTCTCTTGGCTTTCAAAACTAAAATAATTAAAACCTTTAAGTGTTTCTGGGGTATTTTCCTGTGTCACTGGCAATCTCTCTAATCCTACATGCTCTGTCCTCAGATACAGTAGCCTGGAAATTCAAGTGTATAGTGATTTCTAACACTATTCCAATTTCACTCACTTCACTGAAAACTTCATAACTGAAGTCACAGACTCACCCAATCAGTTAGACCTGAAGTTTTAATTCTGCTCCRCTTTTAAAAGTTCAGTTCTGCCATTACCTATCTGTACATCTCCATACACACACATAACATGCTAAGTTTACCAGGACACACTTGTTTGTCCTAAGRTTATGATATTTTTATCTAGTATTCACAATAGTTAAATAGGTACATGAGATTCAGCTGTCTAATGGTAATTAAGCTATAGCTTAATTAAACATGAGGACATAGCTCACAAATGTGCCCAAAGTTAGTCCCTCTGTAGAACACACAGGCAGCAGAATTTGCTTCAGGGCTAYGTTCTCTGCCACCAGTTTTCCTACCGAGTCTCTTCAGGAGGACAGTTTAGGAGATTACGCAGGCCACAGAAAGTAGCTACCAACTGAACATAACACCTATAACTAAAACTGAGGAGAGCCTACCTTGACTGACTAGAAATAAATGCATTAATATGTTTCAATGCCTTGGAGGTGCTACTTAGAGAGGTAGTGAACTAGTCCATAGCCTGCCAAACCCACAGCATTACACAGCAAAAGCAGGTTCTTTTCAGAGCTCCATCATCTCACTAACTGGCAGCAAGTGCTTCCTGCCTGTTAGCGAATCCTGTCAGGAATCAGAAGCCAGATAAAAGATTAAGCATAGGAATTAATACAGCTAGAACACCGTTTTAAATTTAATCTGACAGATATAGATACTCCTCTCCTCTTTGGGATTTATCTATCTAGAAAACAAACATTCATAGCTAGGATGCACAGTACCCAACACTAGTGACAAACAGTAGTCACTAGTCACTCAGATGAAATATTCAGTATATCAATCCAGACTTGAGACATCTGTTTTAACTGACTTTCTGTAATACCCGTAAATGTATTTTACAGAAAAGAAAAAGAAAAAAGGAACTTTATTCAAAACCACGTGCCAGTCACAATGTACTAAGAGGAAAGGAGAACACAGTAACTTGCTACTTTGTTTTCCACAATGGCTTCTTCCTTTTGAAGGGCCTGGTGGCCTTTGCCTCCTCCTTTCCTGGTGAAGATTTTGATATCACTCGTTTTAGCTACTTGAGAAAATGCCTATGATTAATAAAAGAGTATTAATAGAAATACTCAAACTCCCGATGCAATGTGGCACTACTGGCCTTTCTTGAAGGCAATAGCAGTGATAACTCTACTTGGCAGTGTGGATTTAAAAGTCTCTTCTGTGTCTCAGGTAAAAGATAAAGACACCTAGCAGGTCAACTTCTTCAGATTCAGTTGGAAGTCTCCTTCTCTTCACCATTCTGAACAGACAYTCCTGGTAGGCTCTGTAGAGTAGATGCTTCAGCAGATTCCACTTAATGAAGTCAAGCACTAAAAATAGTTTCTTCTGAAACTTCTGAGGAGTAGCCCAACACAAGAAGATGAAGGTGATGGTGCTGGTTGTGCCTCCAGAGAAACTATCAAACCAGCTTAAGCAACTCTCTGAAAAAAGGTACAACAGATCCTACAAAGATGGAGTGGGTCATCATTGCTCTGATGTTCCAGCTCTTTAGTCAAATCTAATAACAAAATTGGCTGCACTTCTGAAGGCTAATTATACTGCTTTCCATGTCAATTTGTATAATCTAACTACATTGTAAACACAGAATTCTGCAGCATGCACAGAATTTGCCAAAACCTACTCAACTCTGAGATATAGTATCTGTTGATACCAAAATCATAACTAAAAATGTATTTGATTAAAATTGAGTAAGGTTATATAGCTAGGTTGATGATGGGGGAGGAGGGAGAGTATCTTAAGGCCCTCYTTGAAGTATTTTAAGAAATGAAATTCAGCAGAGAAAGAAAAGCAGGTAGAGRGAGAGATAATAAAAAATATTTTACTTGCCTGAAAATTACTTATTTTATATCACAAAAATATGGTTGCCATCCTCTTCCTTTCTCAATAGCACATTTAGTCCTCACATTTAAATGGAATCTTCAAGCTAAAATTGTTATTATGAAGCTAACTGACTTCCCTGACAAGCCAGGAAGAACTAATGTAAAGATCAGTCAGGCATAAGAGACATGGAATTAARTATGTTGAAAATAAATAAAAGCTACACATGACCAAGAATACAGTCAAAGTGAACCTGTTGGTAAGAATCTTGCTAAAAACTAATGCTCAGAAAGTCTATACCTGAAATAAAGATTTTTGAAAGGCTTTCTGAGGAAAATCAAGGGACCAGGTTCATATTTAGGAACTTGCACTCTTGGTTAAGAAAGGCAGTGTACACAGCTTTTATTACCACACTCTTAAATAAACAGATCACAATAGCCTACAAAGGAATGGAAGTACTGCAGCCCTTAGTGCCCTAGGTTACACAGTAACAAATAGCACAGATAAAAACATGCACACATGCATCCCCCAAGACGTTAAAGCCACAAAGCTTCTGACACAGCCCCCACAAACCATTCAGAGTAAAGTCTCTACCCCATTTCATTTCAAGATCCTTCTGCAAAACACTGCAGTAATCTAGCTGCAATAAATCTGTATCAAACTACTCAATGGAAAATACTCTCAAGTRTAAAGAGCCATCTAAAGAAGGAAGGTTAAAAGGCTTCTAAAAGAGCTGGAAGGAATTAAGACTTAATTAATTTAGGCACAGCACAACTCCTGTACTTAAATACCAACGCTTAACAGCTTAAATATAGGTACTTAATAGCTTAAACTCAATGGTGCAGTTAATAGTTATGACTAATGAAGAAGACCACTAATTTCCTCTAAAGGCAAAGATGTCAGATTTAAGACTCATACCTTCTCATTGTACTTAACCATCAAGTAAGTAACAACAGCCCTTCCCAGCAGGGCTTTGGAGATGCCCTGCTCTCTCTCTTGCACATGCTATAGGCACAAATCCTCAGCTGGGGATGTAATGTGGGAGAGGTGATTGGGGATACCTGAGCCTCCTCTCCCTGCTACTTCACCTGGACTGGGCCAGAAATGAGGTGAAGGGCTGGACAGACATAGCACGACAGCGGGTTCAAGAAGCGCGTGAGACTTCATAATGGTGGCTCATGTTTCACACTACACACTTTTTACAGTAGATGTAAGAAAAAAAAAAATCTGATACCATAACTCTGCAGTATATTACCACTCTAACTTCCTCTTCAAAAGGGCTTTTGAACCTAGCCCATTACACTGCTGTATGAGATTAAGAGACAGAAGAGGAAAAAATAGTGTTTGCTCCCAGATCAGAAGCTCTTAGGGTAGTACCATTGAAACAGAAAAGCAAGGTCATTTTACAGTGCAGTCTTACTAAATACTAGCAGAAGTACTCATACACACTCACTTGTAAACAAGCTCCAAAATTGTTCTTTTTATTTCCACTAGTGATGCATAAAATTTCCAAGGGATGTTAACATATGTATCTTCTATTCAGATTCTACAATTTTTACTTCTTCTGCATGTGGCTTGTATTGCCTGATAGGAGTCATTAGTTAGTCACCATAAAGATTTGGCAATATCTCCAACTTCCTATTCTATGGTATTGCCATATTTTATTGTGAGACAGCAAGGTTTCATCCTATTCCTGAAGTATTATCTAGCTGCTAAACGACAGGGAGCTGCATTCCCAAAACAACCATCTTAAACATACTTTGAAGAGTTTTAGGTAATTCATAACAACATTCTCCTGTACATAAACCTACATCTGTCATACTTTAATCATTTATTTTAAGGTCAGCCCRTGGTATCAAGGTGCATAGATACGGGTTTCAGACAGATAGCAAAGCAGGGAGAAAAACAGTGTATTTACTCAACTGGGGACGGGGAASAGAAAATGAGTGTGTGACCCCCACAACAGGCACTCTTATTTCAAACACCACACTGCCAGTCTTCAAGAAACAGATAGCCCCTTATTAGTCTTCAGGCTGAGAAGCTTCATGTTCCATTTCAAAACACCAATGATTTTTCCCCCTCTGCAGAGGCTTAGGAGGAAACCCACATACCTTGACTTTGACAAGTCTTTTTGCTGTCTTGATCTTGGCTTCGCAGAATGCGCCTCTGTACTTGGCGCTCACATCGGTGCCCACCGTGAGATAGGGAGGCTCATCGATGGCCTGCAACAGAGAGCAACAAAACTAGTTCTTATTTACTCAAACACTTCCATCCTCATCCTCACAAACACAGAACATTGGCAACGTAACTACTACCATCCTCCTAAGCAAGGACAAATTATTATAAAACAGCCCAATAAAACTTAACCTCAAAGTACAGGTACAGAACAGCAGCAGCAACGCAGACCGCAGCCACGGCCGATGCCACGGCCCTGCAAACTGGYAACACACTTCTCTGCCAAAAGTCACTGTGCGAGCCTCCAACCTCCACAGCACCGAACGCATAGGAGRTGGCCGGTCTGCTGCAATGGAGAAGGCCAACCAGGTGTTCCACCTTCTCCTCTCACGGCCCCCAGGTGTGGTGACACAGCTTACGAAGACATTCAACTCCTCATGAAAACATTCAACTCCTCATGAAGACAACTCCTTATGAAGACATTTAAGTCCTCAGCTTAAAAAACAAAAACAAAAAAAACCCACACCAATGCAACCCTACAAAAGACGCAAAATTACTAAGACTTTTGCTGTTATTTTATTTTTGAAGAAGATAAGTGATATGAATGGACAAAGACAATGAAAGGGCCAGTGAAAGGGAGGTCCTGTGAAAAGTAGCACAGGAACAGGTGACGCCTGAACGGAGAAATGGGAAAGGGGAAGAAAGTGTTACATGAGTGAGGGCTTGGGGTGCGGAAGTCAGTCCAATCAGTTTGCAGGGGTGCCCATGGAGGCTCTCTTCCTTCCAAGGGGGACTGGCAGGGTGTAATCCAGAATTGCCTATCTGGATATCTGAGCCACCTTCCCCATTACTTCATCCAAGGTGGATCACAAGGGAGTCCAGGGGATGGCAAGTGACAGCAATAGACATCTAAGAGCTTGCAAGACCGTCCAGCCCCAAACAAGAACTGAAAAGCCCACTCTAAGCCCACATTATGTCTGTGCACCTCAAGGGGCTCAAACAGCGCACAACACGCAAGTCTGCTACGTTCTTGTTCCCCCTGGGAAGAACATGAAGATAACGGAGTCATCCACAGGGCCTAAGAGCTACTGTTTGAGACCGTAGCATTGGCACTCAGTGTCCCCTGGGTGTCCCCACCTCCAGTGGCACATAGGTAAAAAGACACACAGTTATACACACGAGCTCTCCATGAATGACTTTTCGGAAGTTCTGCAAAACTTGAAAATTGAGAGAYGTGAGAGGATTACTCAACAACAGTAATCCTGGATTAATGAAGTTTTACCTCGACTCTTTGCTCTAGGCTACCTCTCATCTTCATGAAATAGAACCTACTTCACATTACTGGAAAAAAAATGTTATCTCAGCTTACTCCAACAATCAACAACATAAATGTGCTAATGATTCTCTCTCGCATGAACACATGACTGAACTGCAGGGGGAAAACAAACAAACAAAGCAATACTACTATATTCATGAACAGATGCCCATGTCTATGACAGGTTCTGCAACAAAAAGAAGTGAAATCACAAACACAAAAAAAAAAAAAAAAAAAAAACCCCTCCATTAACAGCGTTAGTGCGCTGACACACACTTCCTCCCTTAAGAGTCCAAGCACATCTGCCTTCCAGGCAGGCTGCAAGGCTTCATCTCTCACTCCATTTGGAAGGATGCCGAAAGAGAAACTCAACTGGTGATAACCTTGATTTTGCTCAGTGGCCCTGGTAGGTCTGACCACTTCCTAAAACCTAGATCTGGAGGGGGAAAGCAGCAATAGATGTCCTTGTGGAGCTAGTCAGGTTTACAAAAGGGATAATCTTCCTGCCTTCCCCAATTCTTCAATAACCAAACTTTCAAAGAATATGGCCTTGATAGCTTTTCATGCCCTTAGATTTTCTTAAATTAAAAGAAATGGTAGATTACTGAGACTGGTTTACGAAGAAACGCAGATCCCAGCTGGGGTGGCAGAGATGCAYATTGCTAGATCTCTCTTGGGAATATGCATTGTAAGACCCGACTGTATCGGCATTGGTCTACATCTCCCTATATAGCCCAATACACRATCTTGAGAATAGGACTCATGGTTTAATTTACGGGAACTAGATAACGTTTCCTTCACTACTGCAGAATCTTGCTTAAAAAGAATCTACAGTACCAGGAAGCAAAACAATCTGAAAGTCTGGTCTTCACTTGGAAAGTGACTCCTTTACATAACACTAACAGTATTATCACTGTTCAAATGCTACAAATAGAGGACAAGGCAATTCCACAATCACCAACTTTACTCCAAAACTTTAAAATTAAAACTTTAAACTCCCACTGAAGTTTTAACTATAAACTTTTTAAACTTTAGTATTTAACTTATCACTATTTTGGCTTAAAAACAACAGCAACAGAAGAACATTCTTATGAAAGAATATTCACTCATGGAATTCTGTTCTTCTAAAATGAACATCTGTGAGAATAATTTCTGCTACTATCACAAGCTACTAATAGTTTTTTTTTAAAAAGRAGCTCTAGGTCAAGATTTGAAAATATTATTTACAGCAGGTAGGTAGTTTATTTCACTGAAATTAGTTAATATTTATTATTGTAATTACAGTAATTTCTAAGAATGGCAAACACATGGATAACTTACCTATCACTATAGGTGTTCTGGCTAAACATATAGAACTGCAGCAACTTTYGTAAGGAAAAAACGTACCAACAGAATACACTTACTAACCACTATGAACACATTTCCAGCTACTCAATAACCATGTGATTTCAACTGATACCTTTGGCATAGGCTTTTCCTGAAGTTTTATCATTTCACTGAAACACAAGTAAGTGTTTTTCCCCCATATCTCTTAACTGAACTTTACAGTACTTCGCTCATTGCAACTGTTCAGCTGAAAGCTGCAAGTTGAAACAACAAGCAGCATGCGGCCCCTTGCAGACAATGCAAATTACGAAAACAAACATTAGCAATCAAAGTCTGGCATGAATTTTAAGCAATTCTTATTTTCACTTTGCTGTTTTCACAAATTCTAAATGAGTCACCTCTTTGCAAACAAAACATTTTATTCAATTCCACCAAAACTGTACAGATTGAAAGAAGTGTACGGCTGTTTTTATATGTTATCCCTTCCCTGCTCCGTTTATACCATTTATTAAACATTCCTACTCTCAGATTGAATGTATCTTTGCCTATTCAATGTATTTTAGTGGAGGTTGCTTTTTATTCTTTTAACCAAAACATGTTGATGATGTAATATATTCAGATAACATTCTGAGAATTTCAGTGCTATTGAAAAAGGCACTATAACCATTCAGGAATCACATTAACACGAAGTGTTCTTGAAGGCAAAGGGAGGAGATGCAGCACGACAGACTTGAAATATTTTCGAGTTTCTTCCAAGCTGTGAGACTCAACTTTGGGAGAGCGCTATCAGCCCCATCGCATGTTACTGCCTCCCAATGTCGCGGCTGCAGCTTTTGCTCTCTGCGTTTCCTTTTACACTGCACCCAAACATCCCCTCACACACTGGGTGACCTGCGGCCAACACCGCCAGCCGAGCTCACTGAACGGATTCAGCATTCCCAGTAGGGACACGCACACACGCAGACCGCCCTGCGCCTGCAAGGGGGYCCGCGGTGGCCTCCCCTCAGGGCAGCCCAGCTCTCCCCTCGCCCGTCCCTTCGCTGTGGGGCAGGCGACGCAGGCGGCAGCCCCCAGTTGATTTTTACCGCCGAAAAGCGCGTTTTAGACGCGCCGCGGCCGCTTTAAGGGCGGGCGCCCGCGGGGGCGGGGCCACAGGCTGGAAGCTGCCAGAAGTTTCCAGGCGGCCGCGCGCGCAGCGCCGCCCGCCGGCGCCGCCCCGAGATTAACCCACCGCCAGCGAACTAAATTTGGCCGCTTAAGGCGATTGCCGCGCAAAGCTGCGCCTCACGTCAGCCCTAACGGGCTCAGCTCTGCCCTCGGCCGCGCGGGAGGCAGCCTGGCCCCCCAAAAACCGCCTTACTAGTCACACATCCCTGTGGGTGTGCTGAGAACACATCCCACTCCCTCTCTACATCCATATTTACACACATACAGAGGGTAAAAGCAAGTGACCGCAGGGCCCTTCAACAGAGCAAATCCCATTTTTACCATTAAAACTCAAATTTCCTGACAGCAAAGGCTGAAAACAGATACCCTACAGCAGACTCTATACCCTGCATACAATCACAGCGGGTTCACTTCCTCAGGAACAGTATCGAAATGCAGTAAACAGCTTTAAATGATTGTTTCTGACGCACTCTTGGAAGGGAAAGAAGGGATAAGGATATATGAACTTCCTACAGTTTGCAGTTCCSATTAGGAAACCCAGGCTATGGCACAGCCACTTCACTGGCGCTTAATTGCATTTTATTAATGGAAATGGGAAGCACGGTTCCTTTGCTATCTCAATTCACAAGTGCCCGGCACATTTCGGTACAGGCAGGGTTCTGCTACGTGCAGCACAGGCTGCGGCGGCTGAAAAGCTGGTTTACCACTTAAATAAGGAGCAGTCTCTAGGTGACCACTCAGCAATTTCCAGCAATTCAGTGGCTGGATTTTCTTTGGCAGGCAGCACAGACTTCTGGAGCGATCCCGCTCCAGCCATGGAGCCGATTATACTTGGAAGAGCAGATAAGTGGCCAGCTGCCCACAACATAAGAGAACCTGCATCTTCTGGATTCGGGCATTTACATCCATTTTATAGCTCTGATCTTCCAAGTGTGAGGGAGGAAATGCAGATCCCTCCAGAATACTTTGGAGTAAACATTTGAAAATACATATTTTTCTTTCTAAACAGTGGTATCATGTTTTTACATACCTTTTAAGGCTGTTAAAGAGGTCAGTTCTCCAATTTTTCCTAGATGTTTTGATATTTTCCATCCGTGGGATGAAATCATCCTCACGCCTCCTCTCTGAGCTGTGCTGCATTACTATATCCAAAMTGCTCTGTAAAGTCTGTCATGTCCTGCAGCGACTGGCAGAAATTTCTGCACACTGCCCTTTGCCTATAAGCACTCCTAATACAGTGTGCGTGCATATATTATTCCTATCTCCTAATCTATATTCCCCTGCACCATGCACAGGATGTTCCAAGTAACCCACATGAAAACAAGATTAAGCATTCAATCTACACACAGAGCAGACATGCTTAGTAGGAAAGCCTGCAGGACACTGTTCAGATTAATATGCAAAGAGAAAACTAGGTCTGTACCTTGCCTTTGTCGCTCGCAAATATAAAAGTTTGAAAAGCCACCATTTCAGCTTTTGTTAAACATTCAAAATTCAGGCTCTACCTAGTCTTCAAGACTATGTTGACTCATGTGAAACATTTTCATTAAAGCCAAAAAAMCTGGACTACTACAAAGAAAGGGCTGTTTTTAGCTTTTACATGGAAATTTAACATCTGTTTAATTTCAATAACCAAGGTTTAGAGAAAGCTTGTTAAAGATTCAAGACCCTATTATTCCCTTTTCCCCAAGGCATCCAAATCTTTTTTTTTTTTTTTTTTTTTTTTGGTTTAAAAGAAACTTTATAGGGCTCAACATCTCAGTTTTTCCTTATACATATTAAGCAGGAGAAACAATGTCAAAACTGTTTTCTTCCCCATTACAGTATTTTAAGGTTACCTTTCCGAAGCAAGTGCTAAGTTTTCTCATGGCTTGCACATCTTCCACTTGCACATCTTGATTTAAGATCAAAGTATCCAGTTTGCAAGGAGAACCGTCACATACTTTATCATTTCTGTTTTCACTCCCCTACTGTATTCTGCAAAATTAGCAGMTATTCCAAAATCTTTCAAGAAAATTCCATCAGCTTTTGGGAAACTTGAAAATAATCATTTGTCAAGAATTAATAAAAACTGGCAGGASAGAGAAGGGCAGTAACACCACAATACAAAGGATTTTTTCCCCCTCTCCAATTAGTATTACATTTAACTTAAGTATATTCAACCTGCACAAAGCTAATTCCACCCAAAAAGCACAGTTCTGCCAACATACTGCAGAATTAGTCTCCTATTAAATAAAACTACAAAGTGCAACAAGAGTGCAAGCTTTTGCTTACAGYTCAATCCGTTGTGGAATACTTATTGTTAGGAGGACACTAAATTTACACTGAAAAAATACATCTTCGGGAAACATTACCACTACCATGCATGCACTGAATCAATTTGGCTGATAACATACATATGGTTGATTTCAAATGCATTTCTTGTTTATTTTGAGAACAAGGAAGAGAAACTTATTTCTAAAGACTTAATGGTACTGAAGCATGCAATACCTTATACATGCATCTGAAATGAACTAAAATGGAAGCCTGGAGGTTAAAAAAGTCATTAAAAAAATAAGTACATTAGCTCATCTTCTGCATCCCAGAAATGGGAAACATTGCAACAGATAAGGGGGGGATTTTTTTTTCTCAAAAGTACAACGTAACTACAACAAACATAGCTTAATTTTATTTTTGTTACTGTTATACAATTTAGAGAAAGGCAAATTTAATGATTTAGAAATTTCTAAAGAATAATAGTTCAATGYTATCAGTATTTCACACAAAATCAATGCTAGGGTAGCTACATAAAGATGAAACTCAACAGTTTTTAAAAGTAAATGAGTATGTGTGCAGAACTTTTTCTAACGAAAAATCTATTTTAAGTTTTAGATCAATACAGGAAGTTTAGACTCTTAAAAATAGAACTTCCCCAATCTTGTAAGTAAGCATTTAGCACAGTCACGGCAAAACCAAAAGGCTTCCCCCCTATCTTTTACATTGGACATTAGTGACAAGGCATCTGGAAGTACTAAACCAGTTTCTGAAAAAAAAAATTGGTCTTACATACTGATGCAAGGTAGATACTTTCTTTTTTTATTTGGTTAGTTCATTTTGAACTGTGAATATGYCAGTCAGTAAACTGATCTAATACGTGAAACAGCACAAAAGTTAGTTTTCGTCTCTGAGCTATATGGCTAGGATTTACAGGTTTTACGGTCATGGAGGACTTAAGTGACCCAAATCAGAAGGTTAAATTCGATATCTACAAATAAAAGCCTTCTTTATCTAGCTGTTTTGAATACAGAACACACTTTCTTTATCTATTTTAAATACAAAACATTTTCATTATTTTTAGTCATCCAATGTTGAACTGGTATGGAAGATGTAATTACATTAAAAAAACTACATTACAGCAGTAGATACAGAAATAAGAGTATTTTAACTTGGCTTTTTAAAAAAAAAATAGGAAAACTAAAGAAAAAAGTCTCTAATACAGAGAAGAAAAATAAAAGCTAAAACCTGTTCTTGATCATGGGCACAGAGCAACTAGACTGTCCATACAGGAACTTACTAGAACTATTTCAAAACATGCAAACTGTACTTGCCTCATCTCTGCAAACCCAAAACAGCAGCTACCCTTAGAAAAGACAAGCAAGCAACAGCATTTCCAGCTTCTCCCCTACGCCACAGAATGAAGCCTACTGCATTTTGACACCGTTCCTAATTTGGCCTCAGTCTCCCTGAGCAGCCTCACAACTCAGGAGGTTCAGATCTGCAGAGCAGTCGGCTCAAAGGGGAGCGGGACTTCATGTTTATGCGGTGCTTGGAGATCTAAGAATACAAATCTCTGTTCCTTCCATCAATACAGCATACAACTCTATAAATCAGTATTTTGTTTAATCAAGCAATCCAGAACTGATGCTTGTTTCTCTCCAAATAATCCTACTTCTTCATTATCCCTCATGTAGGAGATGTCTCCTCTTGTTCTGTACTGCTCGAAGACCACACGAAAGCGAGGTGCCTTGAATGCTGCTCCTGCAGTGTATTCCCCAAACCTAAAATGTTGTTTACTGTCTGTTATTGCCATAGCTACCTGACTGTAACTGTGTGAAGGTTTAACTAAATATTGAAGCTGTTCAGCATTACAGTTCAGTACTAAGAACTGAAGGCCACCTCCATTCATTTTGATCAGACCTGCCTCTTCTGTATCTAACAGTGGTATGTTCCTCGTTAAAACTAAATCGTTCATATTTACAGGGGAAAATAGTAATAATTAACTTGAAATGAGGGGCTTCTCATGGAAGTTTCTTGCACATATATATTTGACTTCTTTCAGTTTTCATATGGTAGTGCAAAAAAATCCAAGAAAAAAACTTAATATTTGAATAAGTTACAATAAAAATAATTGTCATGAGATAATAAAAATAAAGTGAAACCTTCCTGCTAACACTTTTTCCCAGTGTTTCCAGTCCAGTAAAAAGCTACAGATACTGCTTAGCAGCACTATTTGAATTACTAGCTTTGAATAACTTCCCTCGCTTTTAAAAGTTCGCCAGAATTCTTTCTAGAAATACTTGAATTTTGCAAAACTTACGGGACTACAAAGAATTGTAAAAGCATTAATGATACACTTGTATTCCAAACAGTATTGGGAAAAAAAAAAAAAAAAAGATTTTTTGACAGTTTTAATTGAAACAAATTGGTACAGGCAGTTACTGAGCAAAATAATGAAACAATTAATATAGAGCTATGTGAAGTCTGAAAAAACAGCAGTCAACCAGCATGAAGCTAAAAAGTGAAAATTCAAAGTAAGATGTTGAAGGAAGCATTTCTATCTTATTGATAAGAAAGGAAAAACAAATCTTTTTGAAAGCTGATTATTGAGTTAGGCACAACCGATGAACGCGCTAAAGGCGCAGATGAAYTCAAGCACTGAGGAACTGAGAACATACATTCACTCTGCCATGATTCCAAAGGGAACTGTGTTCATAGCAATTAGCCAACTGAACACAAGAACCTACAAAAAATACAGTAAATACAGAATACATTGAAAATTCTAAGTAATTTTAAGCAGGAGAGAGGATTTTAAAGCCACCATATGCTGTCAAATGCTGCCTACACAGTCCATGTAAAACCGCTGGCCAAGGACAGGACATTCAGGAAAAGAGAACAATGAAAATCAGTTTAGAAAACATCTCCTACAATGACAATTAAATAACTTAATCTAGCCAGTTCACTGAAGACTAAATTAGGATGGATGAGAATCTTGGGAAAAAGAAAAAAAAAAACTGAAAACTTATTAACGTAACAGGTTATCAAGGCCACCCCCCTTGGGGTGGGATCATTTCAACTTTATTATCCCTAAGGGATGCCTGTCTGATCCTTCTGCAGCTCCGGAGTGAATCCCCCTCTGCCCTCCCTAGGCACAGTATTCCAGAGCTTACAGAGCTTCCCAGCATCACTTATCCAAATAAGAGCTTCTTGCTGCTGATATTTATCAACACGGTACGTGGGGACCAGCTTCTCTTTCCTTTGCAGCTCTCGTACTCAAAAAGACAAACCTCTTAACAGCAACCTCACCACTACAAGGGGGAAAAAAAGAATCTCCAACTTTCACTCTCAAGACATATTTTTTAGCCCACCCCAATACTTCTAACTGCTTCTTCTGGAGCCTCTTTAATCAGAGGGACGCTTTCCTGAATCCCAGCGCCCCAAAGTCAAACACCGTATTCCAGATATGACCCAACTGATATTAACAGAAGGAAGCAGATAAATTGTATGTAAAACATGTGAAACTGAAAAACCAGTGCGTTCTGGCATGACATTTACTTTTTTGGCAAGTGCAGGGCACTGACTCACGCCGTGTTTATGTTACAGCCCTTTCCTCCCCAGAGGTGCCCCCTGGGGCRGAGGAGGCCGGAGGCCGCACGTTCCGCTCGGAGCGGACGGTGCCATCCGGGAATCTGCAGCACCAACCGGGAACCTGGCGCGGCAGCTCCACGACGGGTGCCCCAGCCTGGGTGCCGGCTGCGGGAATCCCGCTGCATCCGCCCAAACTTCCATCCCGCAGGACTGAGACCCCGGAGAGCAACGTGCTCGAGGGAGCGCATGCCCAAGAGAGCCGCAGGTGCTTCACTGGCCTGGCCTGGCGGCCCGGCAGTTTCTGGCCTTGCTCACGAAGCCGCYGGTAGCCAGCGGCTCTCCTCCGTGCGAGGCGACTCCCGGAGCACCCGCGGTCCACCACGGAGCACCAGGAGACCCACASTGCGGCCAGGCCCAGCCCCTGCCTGGCCCGGCCCGCTGCGACCCGCTGCTTGTGCACAGGGAAGGTGCAGGACAGGCCGCTGCTCCAGGGAGCTGCCTAAGGCATGAGGAAACATCSACCATTTCTGGATAAACAGAGCTCCCAGGCTTTAAAAATGATATTAATATTGTGTGTGACTAGTTAATTTGAATGGCTCTTCAAGGATGGAGTAAATACTACATCTCTTTGAGGTTTTAAATCAATAAGCTTACTAAAATACATATTAACTTACCTTTTATCGAATTGGATAAAGGAATGATCAAGCAATGTTCCGAGCTGTCCTTCAGCCTAACCATAATCTGGTTACGTGTATTCACACTCAAGCCCCAAAACAACAAGCAAGCCCTGTAGTTAGAACAAAGTACCAAGATAAATGAAATGCTTCTGAATTATCTTTTCTACTAAAGATTGTGCAAGTTACTAGATAACCAGAGTGATCAGGGAAAAAAAAAAAAATCCTTTCCAGCAAAAGAAATGCCAGCTTAATCACTTCTGATGTGTCAAAATTAATTCTWCCACCCCCAGGGTTTTGTGTGATGCCTCAGACAGGCAGGAAGTATCTATGTGGTTTCTGCTCTGTTTAGACCGAACTTATTTATCATAATACTAATTTTAAAAATACACTATACACAACTTTGCTGAGCAACAATCTGTTCACTGCTTTAGTTTTAAGGGCTGAACTGTTGCAGTCAGTCTCCACTTCCTCTCACCAGCATGTGCAAAAAGTATCTAGGCCAAAACTTGCTGTCTTTTCCTCCTATTTGTAGTATTRAAATCCTGCAATCTTGTGGCTATTACAGCTATGTTTTTTTAGCCTCAAATGCATCCTATTTTATAGGATTCGATTTCACAATGCATTTTTCTTGGTACTTACAACAAATTAGTAATATATTTAATGCAGTTGCTTATTAGATTTCTAAAGTTGCAATTTATATGATGCTTAATCTGTTAAAAGGAACCTGCTAAAAAATGAGAAGTGATTAGCACACGCAGTTTCTACTGTGTTTGCAACTTCAAACATACAACTGGCAATATACGCACCAAAAATACATGGTGCTTCATGTAAAGCCATATGAGATGAAAGAACAAATGGCAAAGAAGGCATCAGAGTAGTCCTGAGTATTACAGAATGGATAGGAAGCTTCTAAAAGTGCAAAATAAATACTACATAAATAATACCAAAATAAATGGAAGGCTTGCTTTTCTGGAAATCTAATGCATCAAAACTGTTCTGAAGTCTTGTCCRTTTTCTTGTTGTTCCCAGTAACTTTGAACACTTATCCTTACACAGGTCTGATCATTATGAAAAGTTAGGAAAAGAGCCTAGCAAAAAGGGTTAAGCCAATTCAACCCTGTAACAACAGAGCCATGAATGCCGGGGTAAATATCTACCTGTGGAAGATCAAAAATGTAGCATCAAAATTAAGCATACGAAGATGGCCTTAAACAAGCAAAGCAGGTGACACGGCCTTCTACCAAGAGTAGCTCTAATTTCTTTATCCTCGAGGTAAGACTCATTTTGGAGGGTRGGTTACAAGAGCTCCAGCAACAGCTGAAAAGAAAAACGTGTCTTTTCCTACTCTATTGCGAACGGAATCAAAACCAAGAGTTACAGGAGTAACAAGGGGTAAGTCTGGCCCAAGGTAGAAGGGCAAATGTACAAAGCAACAAGCCAGTAGAGCAAGATGACAACAATAACAGCATTGCTTGATTTTTTATTTTTTAATAACTGAATAATCCAGCTAACTTCCTTTTCTTCAAATGAAACTGTTTCAGTTGCATGAACACAAGGCAGAGCCTTCAGCATCTAACAAGCAGCTTTCAGTCCATCATCTCAGCTAAATCCCTGAAGTGGCTTTAAACTGTCTGAAAGCACTCCAATATTAGAGCATGTACAAGGTCAAATGCAAGTTTGTATTCAAAGCCTAATCTACTTGGATAGCACTCCGAAACAGTTTAMGTTTTATAGCCATTGGACACTATTTGCAAACAAGGCAGGTAGCAGCTTTTCCAATGAAATACACTTCAGACTGAAAAATATTGATCCAGCTGAGTATTCTGTGGGAATACATTGATTGCTGATTTCGATAGGAAATCAAAGCACGACTAACAAAATAGTGGGGTTTTTTTTTGGTTTGGCTTTAAAGAGTTTTGCAAAACGTGAAAGGGGGGGTCAAGGACAAGATAATTCGGCTTCAGATGAAAAGATGAATTTTGAAATTCCCACAAAACAACAATCACTGTAATTTGATTTATAAATGGGATGAGTCCTTTGAAAGTGGCAATAGGCAGTSTGACATCCCAGAGTGGAGGTATGACTGGACTACAGGGACCTGGTAGCAAGATGACAATCAGTGTTTGTTGGGACAATCTTTAAAAGGCTCCCCAGGAGCAGGGATTTACAGCAAAGTGCAGAGCCCTCCTGAGCCAGCCAAGTGAGCAAAGGCAGCGCCTCAGAACAAGCCAGTGCCTTGCAGAGAGAAGGATCAACCTTAACTCAAGTTTGAGCAACGGAAAGCATCATTTCCAAGTCACAGTCATAGCAAAGCATTCAATATACGAGGAGTCGGGTTCTTTCAAGRGCTGTCTGGGTCATCCTGGATCTAACCCAAGGATCCCATTGGCACTACTGACACACCACACACACTCCAAGACACGGGGCTTCCAGGGACCTGGCTGTGCAGACTTCTTCCCTCCCCTACACAGGGCAGCACCACACGCCTGACACTGCTGTAATCCCAGGCAGCCTGGGAAAGGAAAAATAAACCCCGCTGTGGGTGCCCTGGCAGTCCATGACACCTCCTGCRCGCTGCCTCTTCCGCGGCTTTCAGACCCGCTCCTGCAAGCCCCCATCTCAGACTACATTAAATCCAAAGCACAGAGATACATTGCCTACCAGAATAGCTATAAAGAATAAAGTAATTACTTTCTCCAACAACTTGCTTTTTGCTTATCTCCTGCTATTCCAAATAGATGAATTTCATCTCGGATGAATCATAAAGCTCCTTCAACCACACACTATGTGCTACGGTATCTCACGCTGCGCTTGGAAACAGCCAAATCAATCTCTCCCTGCTTCCCAGGGACTCGCTCTGCAGGGCACACCTCGGATTTCTTCACTGGCTTCAGCAGAGTTCACRTACCCCTACCCGGAGCCTTTCTTCCTTTCTATGGCATTGCCAGTAGTAACTTTGGGGATGCTCAACCTACAAGCTAGCCAGACTCAAGCATTTTTCGTTTGGTTTTAGGAGAACTTTGATTTTAACTAGGCATATATTAACCTTTAGGCTTAGGTTTCAATGCAACTGAATCCTTTTTGTTTGTTTTTTATAAAGCATTTTAGCACGTCTTTACTCCAGTTTTAAAATAGTCTAATTTATTTTTTTTTTTAAACAATCCATAAGACTTAAACACACTCGTTTAGAAATAGTCAGTCCTTATTTTGGCTTTCCGGGAATTCCCTATGCCTCAATTACATGCTTGAAGCAGCTAATGCTCCATAATAAAAACCTGGAATGAATTTCAAAGCTAAATTAGCCAACAGATAGAACCTTTCAAAGAACAGCAATGGTTGGTTTTATATTATATATATACATACACACAGATATACATGCATAAAAACACTGCCATAATCACAATAAATTATTTTTACAGTGCAACTATTATCAAATGGAGATTAGAAGTACTGTGCTCCACAGATTTACCTGTACTGCTCTCTTTGAAAGCTCAAGGGTCCTCCTGCCCCCTACCCCAAAGGGGGCACTTCAACACCCACTTTCCCCAAATACATTTATTTTTATATCCCGTGGACACCCAGGAACTGTGATCTGTCAAGACRCAAAATATTTGTGAAAGACAACGAAGTGCCTGTTCTTCCCCTAGTTGTAGCTGGAGGGGAAAGCATCCCCCTCACTGGACGGGACGGACGCCTACCGCACATTCGTGCTGCCCAAACAAGCCAAGCGCTGCTCGAGTTATTTCTGCAGCAGGTTCAGCACATGGTTACAAGACACTTTCAGTTTCACAAATGCTTTTCAGTAGAAAGGTTTGCACAAAGCCTCTGAGTTAGCAATGCGCAACATGTTGCTTCGGAAATTTCCCTTCCTATTTTAACTAATGACTCCAAGTATCTGGCAAAATGCATTCTACATATATCTTCTGGCCTCTTGGCCAATATTCATTTCTTTTTCTCTCCAAACTTCCTACAAAGAGGACTATTTTTCTAATAAATAATCAGTTCATAAATAATAAACACCTAAAATCATACACTAACTACACGCAGAAGACATCACTGGTACCTATTGTTTACATTTTTAATTAGTCAATGTATGGTTTGGCGTGTTCATGTTCAGTGCAGAAGAGAGCATCATTTTAATGATGCAAGGACAGGCTACCATCCTTCATCAACTGCCTGTGAGCACTTTGCAAAACCGAATTAGCACCTGTGTCCATAAGACAAGATATTGCACCTTCTAAATGGTCAAATAATCATTCATCTCCCTCTTCYAGAGAAAAACAAAGTAAAGCAAAAAGATGCCCAGAAGTTCAAGGTACCTCATATTCTGTAAGCAAAGAAAAGCAGTGGGAGTGGATTGCTGGGGAGGAGTGTGACTACATACAGTTGCATTAGAATAAATTATCCTCCATCTTTTCGACRTACAGACACACTGAAGGGATTCTAGCAGGGCCGGGCCCTCTGAATCAAGAGCAGACCTTGCACTAACAGGCTGCTTCGCTGCGCTGTGTTTTAAAGCAGCTGGCACCACCTGAGGCACCCGCAGGGCACAGGCTGCAGAGCTCTGCTGTATCCTGCCCCGAAGGGAGCACGGGGAGCCCCGGGAAGCGGGGCTGGAGACGGGAAGGGCAGCAGGGCCGCCCGCACAGAGGCCTCCAGCCAGCAGCGAGACGGGCTCACGTTAGTTGCAGCCTGCACTGGAGAAGGGCTGAGCCTACGGAAACCTCGCAAAGAGCAGGGAGAGGAAGGTTAAGCACCTGCTGTATATGCCACATAATCAGAGGTCTTGGGTTAGAGAGGAGGAAAACAAAAAAGAAAGGTCTTTATAGTCWGCTGGTGTTTTGTATCAGGGTATGTCTGCAACCATGCAAAATACAAACGCCTTAAATAAGCTGGGCGGTGGAGATAGCTTAGCTAGGACAGCATCAAAACTACCACAGTAAGTAATTTAKTAGGAAAAATAATAACAACCTAGGTTGAGCTTCACACTCTAATGTCTAGGCTACTTCCACAGTGGCACAGGTCCCTCTGCACAACACTGGCTGCGAACACAGCAAGCAGAGCAGCAAGCAAGAGCATTTGAAGTAAAGCCAGTTTCCTGCCTCGCCCCAGTTACTGTAGCACAGGGCACCACATACCTCAGAGTTCTTCTAGCTAAACTGCTACTGGTAAAGCCGCATTTAAAAGCCCTGCCTGGGAAAAACACCGTACTGAATGAGTGCAGTCTCCTGGCAGCATGAGCACAGACACTGGCTGTGTGCACCTCTCGGTAACATTTGCTCTGCTGCTAGTCAGTTGTGCAAGTGCACCAAGCTAAAACAACCTACACGGGAACCACGTCACAGCTGAGCAGGCTAAGGAGGTTCTAAGGGAAGCACCATCCATTCCGGCACCTCCACCAGCCCAGAGCGTGCAGGGAAGTCAGGCGTCCCTCAATACCAAGTAAAGGTGCTCAATAAACCTGTCAACCTGTCCTATGTGCATGCACAGGATGAATGGAATCCAAGCAATAAAAATACAGATGCTCGATAAAATAAAATAAAGTTTTAATTCTTCCGTAAACACCTACCAATATTTCACCATGGCATCAGAAGCACTGTTTCAAATGTTATTTTCCATGCAAAGAAAACTGGCATATAGACCAGTASAATCTGTACTTGGAAAAGCTTTCTAGTAGAAAAGCAAGATGTTCTTTCTAATCAGATTACCAAGCTCTGCAACGAGGCTTCTAGAAGTGAAAGGCCATACAAATTATCTGCATATCCCACTTAGCGCTGGCATTTCTTTCGAGTACGCTGCAAATGTCTCCTGGAGGAGGATGTATAGAGCCCAGTAGATGCTACAATTTTATATGGGTAAAGAAGAACCGACTCAAATCTCAAGTCTATAAATTTTTCATCCTTTGTAAAAACTTCAGTTACGCTTTGTAAAATTAGCCAATAAAAGAATATTCCCAGTTTTCCATGATTTCTAACTCATGTCCAACAAAAGCAAGCACATATAGAACTTCTCTCCTATCAACACATTTTCAGAAATATCCTTGACCTGTTTAACATTAAAAAAAACCAAGACCTATGAGCATAGCTCTTAACTTTTCTTTTTTTTTTTTTTTTAATATTATATGACATATGAGTGCATCTCCACAAAAGCATTTACCTATGAGGCAAAGTTCTCCTCCATCCATATGCTGAAGTTTAGGATTCACACCTTAGATTTGTCAAAGGTGGTTTGGATTTCTACACACAATATCAAAGTTAGAGATAGAAAATTTAGCTGTTCAAGTTCTTTGAAAATTCCTGTAAGATTTTTTTTTTAATCAATAAGATACCTGTAGTAAACCAAGAATGCATCCATTAGAAACAATATTGATATATTAAAAAAAACAAAAAGCTTAAAAAGGTAACTGTCAAGCGCTGCTTAACTTGGCAAACTTTAACATAATTCAAATATAAAAGTGCTACAGAAAATAGAAGTCCCACCTCACAACTACAGAAAAACAGCGCAGCCAAGCAGCTAGATCTCAGCTAGGTTATGTTCCTCTCCCTCGGCAAAAAAATAAAGCACTAAATAGCAAATGAAACGCCCCCACGTGCGCGTTTCGCCCCCTTCACCCCATTCAAGTACGCGGCGGCTGCGGGTGCTCCGGCTGCCGATGGCAGCACCTGTTTCCGAGCCCCGTGGGCCGGCAGGGCCTGGAGCGAGGGCAGCCATTTCCAGGGAGGGGCTATTTCAGGAAAGATCCTTGCCACGATTCCGTAAAACTCAGCGTCGCGCTCAACAACAGAGAATAAAAGAGCCTCAAGTTGCGTAGGTGGCATTACATTTTACACCCCGCTTGCAAACGTGCGGAAGCTATTCTGTAAAAAAGGCCGGTTACTGCTGGAAAGTCTTTAAGCCTCTTACACTAAAGCCTTCATTTTCAGCCTCTTCTCAAAAAGTACCGCTGAGGATTAGCAAAGCGAAAGGAAAACTCTGCCCAGGTTTTCCTCGCCAGCCTTCTGGAGGTGACGTGCCCTGCTGCAGCTCTGCACGGGAAGCCCCGTTCTGCCCTCGCAGGCTGGGCAGGAGGCATCGCCGAGGGGCGCCCGCGGCCCCAGCAGCTTCTGGGCAGGCAACAAACACCGTGAAGCGGCGGCGATATTTCAGCACCGGCAGCACCGCCGGCCCGTCAGCGCGCTGCCCGATCGGCTGCCTTTGTCGGCGGCATTTTAATTAATTATTTCCACCATCGACAGCAGTTTTCTCAAGCCTAAGACGGTAACTGATGACATCACCTTCTCAAACAGCTCAAAAAACAAACCCAGTGTTACCGGTCTACTGTGTGACTAACCAGTCCATTCAATGCTTGCTATCCTGGAAGAGCAGCGTCCGGCTGCACGACCCCGGGAGCCTCGGGAGCCGCTCGGCAGCCCCATCGCGTCAGGGGGCAGAGCAGGAGCCCTACGAGGGGGGACCTCCCCATCCCGCTGCGCTTCCCTGCGGACGGAACAGCTGTCCTATAGGCGCAGGGAATTCCCGCTTGCAGGTGGCATCAGAGCACTTCAGCATTTCCTTTTCCATCRCAAAGATGGCCAGGGCCAGCAACAAGACAGCAGAGTCCTGGGAGTGCACCTGGATAAGCACGGGATAAGGCACCGGGGGTTCACCACCTACGATGCTTGTTCGCAGATAACAAAAACTAATTTGCTTCCTCAGAATTCCAACCGACTAAATACACCGCACATATCTACAAGAACTTAATCAGGCTAGATTAAGTATCATGAATGATTTTTACACCACAGAATAGATGCTATGTTTGATACACTTACTGTCAGACCATAATTAAAATTTTATTGTACCATTTCAAATATTCAATTAAGCGCTGTTACACAACAAATTACTCCAGACAGAAATAGGTAGGGCTGCTCTCTATTTTAAAACAAAACAGCCTCAGTAAAATTTTGCAGGACTAAATCAGCAGCTCTGCAGAGACACAGAAAATACAACTCTCCAGCCAGAACAGCCTTCATCTCATTTAAACCTGACCTGCTASCACTCAGACTGCTACCAAGATGTTACTAATGCTGCATACATTACTAATGAAAATGAGAGTCTGTCACAGCGGAATAAATACGTATTTCTCCATCAACAATAGGCTATTATTATGCTGTCATCAAAGGAAAACTCTTCTTGCTATATGGAATATAAGTCATTCAATTTGCTTGCCTCTGTGAAACCTGAATCAGCCTACATTAGTAAGTACATATATAAATATACATCTCATATTACTAGACAAAAATCAATGTATACAATAACAGCTTTATTTTTATACAGTGATATGTGTTTAACCAATCAGTCCACAGATTTTGACTACCATTAAGCAAAGTAAATTGAACTAAGAGTATCAGCTGCACAGCCAAACAATTATCAACAAAGAAAAAAGGGAGTTACCACAGAGAGGCATCTGACATATTTACTATAACTTTCTGGACCTTAAAGTTAAGTTATCCTGGGGAAAACAGGCATAATACCAGTCTCGGGAACCTTATACCCAAAATGGATCAAGAACAGTAGAATACATTTAAACAGTACAACTCTTCTCAGGTTGTAGCCCACATAATCCTGGCCGTCATTGGCACATCATCTTCTGTGCCCCTCTCCCTGCTTTTTTGGAAGCATAAAAGCCATACTGATAATCTGCGAGGGCATAATCCAAATTTCAGTGCCTCTTAACCTGCCTAAAAAGGCAAGACGATAGGCTTCTTCCGCAAGGGAAACGAAGGCCACAGAGAGCCACCCAGACCACGTCCTACGGCACGAGCGTATGTGGCCTGTCATCTTGCAGTTGTGCAAGAACACCCCAGCCTGACTCCGCATTCTCAAAACGGAAACGACCCAAAGTTGAATTATTTACTCCATTTCTTTCCTGTTCCAGACAGCAATACACTAGTGTGTATCACACCCTTATTTTTAACCTGTAAAACAGTCTTTGTGGCGTTAAAGCACACTGTCATCTCCACYGATGCACACTTACCATGACAACTAAAGCAGAAACTTATATAGCTAGGTTTTAAAAAGCCCTTTCACACTTTTACAAGCACAAAGATTAACAATTACCTATTATTTCTAGGGTAACATTAGTAGTGCAACAAAATACGTTGCAAARTGAAAATTAGAAATGCTAAATTCCGAAATGCTAGTGAAATATGTACTGATTTCCAACAAGTTTGAACCCTTTATTTCTGCTCTGAGGAGAAGTTTACACTAAACTAAGTGTCACAACATTAACCAAAAGATTCGCTTAATGCACTTTCACTGATAGACCTTACCAATCTGTGAGTGTACTTCCACCACTGTAAATTAACCTAAAGCACTCTTTGYCATCTTAGAAGAATGCAGTGTACAGTTATGTGCACTTATCTTTAGGAAAATAGAAAATGGACTATTTTAAATGCACACAAACACACATCTATACACAAAACAGACTTAGCCCTTTCCAGACAGCTGAAAATCTGAAGGAAAAAAGTGGATCAAGTTGCCCAGATAGAAACTGAAACACTTTTTTCACTTTTTCATATTAGATTTGCATATGTTTAAAAACAAAACAAAACAAAAAAAAACTAACTGTATTATTTATTACCAGTTGAAAGCTTATACAGATATGTTTAATTCTGAGTTTGGATGAAGTCAAATTTAATTTCTTGCTCTTAGGAAGACTGGTACAAACAGTGAAGAAAAGGAAATGGAAGGGGTGTCTAAGAAGGCACAGGGGAAGGATGTGGGGCAAAAGCTCAACAGAAATACATGCCACCCCAACTTTKGCATAGGGTTTCTGGCAATAATTTAAAGAAATATCATACTCCTTTTTCTTGCGTGCTTTTCACTTGGTCTAACTCTCTAACTGTCAATGGATCCCCACTAACCCACACATAAATAGTAAGGGCCTCCTCAACACACAAAGAATCAAACGCTTGACTGCTATTCCCTCTGATTTCCTCATCAAGGTAAGAACAACATAATTCCTTCTCAAATTATAGCCTAACTCTGTTTCAACTTGGAGTAAGGCTAGCACTATCACTTAACTCTTCCACCCATAGGTAAAAATACCTGCTGTCAAAATGCTTTAACATAAACATTAGTTACATGAAAACTGTTGCCCTTGCAGAGCAGGAATTGAGTATTTATATTCTTTTTCCTGAAAAAAAGAAATACTATCTAAAGCAGTCTCAGTGTCCTCTACTCTCCCGCCTCTGACCCCATGCTACGGGCTAGGTCAGGGACCTATTTGACAAGGGTGTATATAGATATATTTAACTGTGGCGTTCACTTCAATTTGAATTGGTCCACCCTGGCACCCCACAAGACCACAGAGACGGCYACTGCAATAAGCACCCACGAGTGCAAGAGGAAGGTAGACCCTCTGCTTCCATGATCCTGCAAGTTTCATTTTGCAAACCGCTTAAGCGACCAAATCYTTGGTGCAGGTTGATGAGGGACAAGCTGACATTTTAAACAACAAAAGCAGCCAAGYTGCTACCCTGCCTAAGCACAGGTCTATTCACCGGCTAGTTCAAACTGTACGATCTGCTCCACCACAGGGACRTCTGGACTTGCTGCACGTTTGCATCCGCGTTTCACTTGGATCACAAGTGCCGAACACTCTCTAAGCAGAGCTCTCTCCAAGTGGTCTGCAGGGGTCTCCATAARGACCCCACACCACCTGGGAATTCCAGGGCCCCAGAGCTCTTCCCTGGCGCGCTGCACTCCCTGCGCCTCACAGGGAGCGTGGCCTCAAAGCCAAAGTGATGGGGGAAAGGCAGGCCGGGCTGACCTGGGACGACTGAGCCTTCCATTGCCGGGAGGCAAACGCATCCCCTCGGGGCACTGCGGCCCCCGTAAGAGAAGGCACCCTGAGGGGAGCACCCCCACACGGGAGCCCCGCAGTGGGGCTCCCCACACAAGCCCCGCTCACGTGCACCCAGTCGGGAAGCACCAGCCGGCCAGTCCCCACCTCAGCTCTCGTTTTCTGTAGGCGGCTCTGCTGTTCTCCCCACCACCCTGCTCTCTCCGTTCCACAGCTGCTTTTCCAGAGTCTGCACACAACGCTTGCTGAACAGGTCACAACTGCTTCACACGCTCGTCCCCAGGTTTTTGTGTGTTTGTTTTTTCCCCTAAAAGTGCTTTATTGAACTTCTTCCCCAGTTTGAACTGTCCTTTAGAAGGAAAATGCAAGTCTCGTCACATAAAGAATATACCACAGTGGCTTGAAGTCTTTTCCATACTTGAATCTATTGAAATAGCCTCTCATCTAGTCATCCCACGTTAACAAAACAAAAAAAAACAACAAAAAAGTTTGTATTTCCATCAAAATCTTTTTAAATCACAACTACTTCATAAATAGGGCATAACAATTCTCCTTACTTTCCAGAAGGCCTTTAGAAATCGCCCTYGAGTCTTTACAGATTCATTCCGTATAGACACCACGACCCACCCAGTAAAGCCACGGCCTGCCCTGTAGCGGGACAAGGGACAGACGGAAGGTGCCGGGTGAGAGGCAGACAGAAGCAGGGCACTCAGGGCACTTACCCTGCCGGAGCACACCTGCGGAGAAACAAGCAGCACTGCATGCCCTGACGGAACAGCATTTCTCAACCCTGACCCGTATCATATTTAAAAACAGTTCAAAGTCCATGTTTATTCAGACTCGCACATTTCTGCAAAAATAGCTGAAGTGCCTATTTAGTAAACACAACTGTATGGAGCCTACTATTGCMTTTCACAAGAGGTTAACTACTTTCAGGTAAGTACCGAACTGATAAATAATCTAACAGTTGAAAGGCTCTGTATCCCATAACTRTGCCAAGTAAACTTAAGCTCTGTATTTTCCTATAAAATTTAACTGTTACTTTTTCCAAATGAGGCAATCTCAAATTCTATGCATTTTCATTCTGCAGTCTACCAAAAAAGCACACTTTTTTTTAAAATGGAATCTGTAAGATTTAAACAAACAAAAAAATGCAGCTGGTTCGTGCACAGCATATCATTTCTGCTTTTCTCAAAGTTAATTAAAAAAAAACAAACAGTGAATCACTCTATGAATTCAATAGTGATTATAAAGCTCAACATCTTGCAAAAAAATCCTCTTTTCTTTTGCAAGAGTTCTAACTACAAGCAGAAGAGTTTCCTACAGAATGCAGCGTGTATCCCTCCACACACTTGGGCACTGCGYGGCCACGATACTCGCTGCGTCACATTACAAAGGTAACTCAATAACCAGCTGAAAGTGCCCTAMCGAGGATTTACATATTCATCACTCTGCCAGTATTTTTCTTAGACAGCATCCCAGGACAATAGTTATATTGTGAGAGCGTTGATGAGACTTCCTTCCCCGAGTTGGAAGTTACACAACGCAATTTGCTTTTCTAGTCCTCATAGTTTATTACAGCTTTACTCTCTTCAGCCTAMGGTGGCTTTCTCCCCGAAGTGGTCTGATTTCACTGGTTTGCGTCCTTATCAATGCACCCATCTACTGCATAGCTACACACTAAAGATGCAGTCTGGAGTTCGATACTTCCATATTGYCTGGCTGCTATAAAATATACTAAGATCAGTACTTCAAAACCCCAGAATAGCTCGGATTATTCCAACACGCCTTTTAATTGCTTGGTGCAAGTGGTGTTCGCTTTCTGTTCTKCATAACTATGCAAGCACAAGGAAGTCGGTAACTGCCTCTGATCACTTGTTCAAACTGGAACATCAGGACGGAATTTAAGAAAATCAGTTTTCACAATGCAGAAACAAATGACAGGGGAAAACCACCTCTGAAGACTTACCTGTTCTGCTGCCTCTAGCACAAAAGCCACCCTGGTGGCAGGGCTCCTCTGCGAGGCCCTGCACCGCTGCAGCTCAAAGAGTTAACCAGAAAGTGAAAGGTCACTACATTCCAGGACTAGTTTCCAGCCTGCAGAAGAGCAATAGCCCTTTCAGCTGACTTGTGCTGGAAGGTGGAAATTAGTGACTGAAAAATCTACTGGACATTTCACTTTTGTCCTCTGACTGCTGCAGAGGACAAGAACAGCAGACTGGGCTGGCTTCAAGGGAAGGCAGCTGATACGTCAGTGTGTACCAGAGGTCTCTATARAGAGCTAGGGAGGTCACTAGGAAAAGCTACTGAAACCATAATGCAAAGTTAAGATGCATTAAGAACAAAATCCCCACAACCTGTACACATTACTTTCTCTATTTGTTAGTTTAGCAACTTTATGTAAGGACTCAGCAACATCTAGGGTGGCAAATACAARTACAGCATTATATATTTTGTATTTCATGAACTAAAATCATTAACATGTAAACATGCATTAAAACAATCATCTAAAGTCATTGCATTGCTCTAGCTTCTGGGTCGCTCACAATTCTTATGTTCATTTGGTAGCAGGTAAACTTTTAAACTATAGTGGGCATATTATTCATTCATGTATTTAAGTGTCAAGCGAATACCATGACAGATGTTAAAAACGAGCATCTACAGCAAGTTTACAGAGCAAGGCATCAAGAAACTCTGCAGAAACTCTGCTCTTTCCAGGGCTTATTCACTGACTTGGAAAAAAATTAAAAACAAACTGTAAGAGTATTTTGGGGGGGGGGGGGGGGTACGTATACATAACGTATATACAACTACCTAGAATTACTTTCTAAGTAATCAGGTTATACAAGCTTCTAAAGCATACTTAATGTGGAAAGCCCATATGTGGAAGGGGCTTAAGTTAAAAAATCCAGCTACAACACATGAAGCACAGACCACTCTCAGACATAGTTCAACAGGGGTGAAAAAAAGCTTCAGTGGAACATTGCAGTAACAATCAGAATTATTCCASGAGTTGTACACTTACTTCTAAGACATATTTCAAGAGGGTAGTCTTTGCAGTTCATGCGAGGAGAACCTCGTAAGCTAAAATTAGTAGTTTACATGGGGGAGCTTATTTACWTGGATGAAGCTGGGTTACGATGGGGAGGACAAGGATGCCACCAGCTAGCGAGGGGGCGGCTGCTGCTGGGAGGTGGCACGGCTCTGTTGTCTCCGAGGGCTCCAAAACGCAAGGAAGAGCACGAGTGACTTTTAGCTGCCTACCAATAAAACTTGACACTCTTCCCAAATATATCGGAGAGTGTTTTACAAAGGGTGATGCGACACACGACCCACACGACGTGGGCAGGGGAAAAAGAAAAGCGTCAGTGAAGTTCAATGAGTAGTTCAAGTTGTTGCAGAGAGGTAGAGGCAGCRGCAGGGGAGCCAGATCCGGCGCACAGCGCACGGGCAGGATGACCCGGCCCCCATCCTGCAGGCAGCACCACGGCAGCAGAGCCAAAGACAGACCAGGCCTTAAAGCATTCGGGCCTCCAGAGCTGTCCTTGAGCGCAGGCTCCCAGTAACTCACACAAACACACGCAAAAACGATCATACTTAAACTGTATCTTGATCTGCTGTATTCAATGTTACTTTGCACTGATATTAATTATCCCGAGCACTCTCCCTCATCCCTTCTGATTAGACTAATTTGTATCCCTACAAGCTTAGAAAATTAACTACAAAATTTAAGCCAGGTAGAAAAATGCGATGCACTGTATTATTCCTAAAATCTTAACATGCTTTTTTTTAAGTTGAGCTACCATTCTGTTAAAAGATTCATTGTAATAATAAACTTCCAACGTAATGACTCACAGATCAACCTCACGTAATGCAAGAAGGCAAAGCAAATAAACTCCATAGAGCTCATGTCAAGCTCTGCGCACAACACAAACATAACGCAAAAATGGCAAACTGGCAGAATTCATCCAGATTAAAAGATAAATAAAAATGCAATAGTATCACAAATCCTATCAAAGAATAAATAAGCTGGGAGCTTTTGTTCAAATATGACTGTATTAACAGGCTTCTTTCTTTGTTACACTAAATTTAAGCATTGCTGTACATTCAGTTCAGCCTGAAGAGAGGCTCCATCGCTATTTCACAGAACACTTTGTATTCCCCCTTGTGATCTGACCTCCTCATCCTCCCAACTGTCTATCTACATATTTATATGTCTCTATAATCAGAGTATCTGAACCTAATCTTCGTGGTAACTGTAGGATTTGTTTACATGTAAAAAAGAATATTAGATATGTATGCAAATTTAGCTGTCATTTAAATAAGTGGTTTTGCTTATGAAGAGAGGAAAAAAAAAAGAAAAAGCTCCTATTTCCCTTACTTCCCTCCATCCCCACTAGGCACTGGGCTACATCTGGGAAGCTCCATATCACACTACATTGACAGCCTGTTGTTTGTTAACACATAAATAGTTCACTTCTAATGGAAAAGACGTGTGCAGCATTTTAGATTGGAAAACTTACTTTAAAAAAAAAAAAGGCAATTTAAGCAGGATTTTAAGTTATTGCCATTCAGTCACCAAAGCAAGCAAAACATGCTGAACCTTTAACAGCAATACAAAACAACTCACTTTGCTGCTTTTAGTAATATCAAATCAATCTACTGATTAAACAGCCCGTATCATCTACCGTTTCCAGCAGTGAATACAGTACGAAGCACATATTTTACATAATACACACCGGGATGCACAACAGCACAACTCCAACAGTGCAAGACCCCATTTCCATACCACTCTTTTAACTGATGAGCACCAAGGAACTGATGAATCATAGGTTTATAACCACTATTTTCAACAAGATTTACAGTATTTTGAAACTGGATTCACTGCAGCCCAGCCTAGCCAGGATATAGATGACACTGCCTGGGGGTCAGGGTACCATAAAGAGCCGCTCAAGCAAGACATCGGCAGCCAAAATTATAACAGAACTAACCGTCGCGGGCCTTAAACACACCTCTCGGGGCACCTCTCTGCCACGCGCAGCACAACTCATTCCACCCCACCGGGATCTTTTTTCCCGCAGAACTTGCCCCGTGTGTCAAAAAGCAACGGTCCCGAGTGGCCCGGGAGCCGCCGAG
>NW_020455621.1:416230-426358 GCF_003342845.1 Nothoprocta perdicaria
CGCTAAAATGGCGCTGGCGGCGGCGGGCGGCCCCGCGGGAGCCTCCGCGGAGCCCCGGGCGGCGGCAGGACGCGCTGCGCAGCCGACCGCCGCCTCGGCCCTGCGGCGCTGCCCGCCTCGCCCCGCATCGCTCTGGCAGCGGGTGTAARCAGAGCCCCTCCGGTTGCCCGCGGCGTGCGGGCAGGGCTGGCGGGCAGCCCGTGCGGGTTACCGCTGCGTGCCGCCGGTGGTGCCTCTGATACCGCGCTCGCAGCASTACCCGTGCGTCCCGCGTGGAGCAGGATGGAGCTCTTGCTTCATCCCCCCCGTGCTGGGGCCTCACTCCTTGCCTCGGTGACACCAGTGTCCTGCCGAGCCGCGTCCTCTCCTGCGGCTCCCCTAAGAACTTAAGGGGTGGCTGGTTTTGCAGTGCGGTTCCCTCCCCCTGTTCGGTTTGACTCTTGTTTTGGGGGCAGTTTTACCATTGTGATGGCTCCGTGTAAAGTGTGTTTTGGGGTTTTTTTTTTGGTTTTTTTTTTTAGCTCTACTTTTTTTTTTCTCTCTTAGATATATGTGTAATGGCACTGCTCAGACTAAGCCCTTAACAGCCGTCCTAGTGGATTTATGTGGTGCTGCTGAGTAGTAGCTGGGGGGGAAAAAAAAAAAGGCTTTGTGTTAATTGACATGCAGGAAGGGTGTAGGGCTTAAGAGGAACCTGAACTGAGCAAAATCACCTTAACTGCCATAATCTTCTGAATAAACATAGGTRCAGGATTGCGTTTCCCCTAATGAAAGGCTTTACATTCCCTTTCACCTATTCAAGTTCTTACCTCTTTTTAAGATGTGTCAACTGAGATCTTGTCTCACTTTCTTAAACTAGAGGGCTTTCTGTAATCCTGCGACTTCTATAGTAACTTGATCAGCTGCCTCAGCAGGAAACTCTCAATATCAAGAATTTCCTGCAGTGTCTTCGATATCGTTTTTTTTTTTCCCAAGGAGCGGCAATATTACTGCTCTCTGTCATGTCTCAGACTTCCTGTTATTTTGGGGTGATTGGCTTTTAAGCATCTCCATATTTTTTTATCAGGTATTCTTTATGTACTTTTGGGGGATTATGGATGCTGATCTGRTTGTTATTCTTGCTGTTGGACACCTGATCATTCTTCTAAATGATTAGACTGTTGTCTTTCTGTTAGCAAAAGCTGCCTGCTTCAGGTGCAGGTAGTAGAGCAGCCTAGGAAAGCTTAACTGTGGTGATTTAAGCTCTCTTTGGCAAAGAAAGAAATCTAGGCACTTAAACGAAAACTGGCTAATTTTTCTGTGGATAAGCAGTATTTCAGAAATTATTACAGGGGACTCCTGTGAGTTTATAGCTAAAAGATTGGGGATTTTGTCTCCATAGATGAGATCTTATCAGTCTCTCATGGGAGAGGAAGAATTTTAAGGTTTGCTTTTAAACAGTTTGGGAGAGGTTTAGATTTTGAGTGCTCTATTTAGTGGTACYACCACACATGCACACTGCAGACAGTCTGTCCCTCTCTATGGGAGGCCTTAGCAGAGGGAACTGCACCCCTAGTGTCCTGATCTCCAGCGCKGTCTTTTGGCAGATGTGTGGTCTGCTGTGTGGTCTTTTGGCAGATCACTGTCACATGAGAGATGCTATCTTGGTAGTGCYGCCTTATGTCTTTCTCTACGAGCTTCCTGTTCAAAACATCTGGCCATGGGTTGTGATAATCTTTTTGATTCTACTTCCTCACGTAAGGCTCCTTGAGGCTTGCCCTAGAAGTATGAGAAWGTAGTTTCACAGCTCATTCGGTGAGTGTTGGCTCAAAAGCAGTGCCTTATCCCTTCAGTTACACCAGTAAGTGGGCACAAACRGGGAGATAAATCATGGTGTGGCCCAACAGCCAGTTGTGTTGGCACACCATGGCATAACGTGGAAGGGCCATATCTGTTATGGTGACGTTACTGATTTAAAATCTAAGCAAAGTTTTTCCAAGGGGTGCTGTCTTATGAGTGTTTCTCTAGCAATCATGCTTGCTTAAACAGCTTCTCCCGCTTCTGAAGTTGCGACAGGTTATGTAAGCACATGTAGTGAACCAAATGCATGAATTAATCTAGATTTTAAAGTTGGGAAATTACTGTCCATGTGGGTTGTTTCTCCCAGTTTGGGCTGCTACAAGTACTTATGGGGTAGGAGGGAGGGAATAGGAGGAAGTAAGAACTCAATGAGCTGTTGCTGAAATGCTGGGGAATGCCAGCTGGTCCAGGTGTCTTGAGAGGAAACAGGGGGTTTAATACTGATCCCCTGAATTGCTGAGAAGAAGCTACACTGTTGAATTATTTGGGGCYGTTGTTAAACATAGCTTATTGCACATTACGTATTGCTAATCATTCTCTCTGATGTAACTTGATTAAAAATGTGTCCGTCTACTCAAAAATGTTGCTTTTAAGCATTTCTTGTATCAATGACTTATAAGTCATTATACTATTCAATTTTCTGGGGGAATGAGGAGGTAAGGAGTGGGGTAAAGGGTATGTGCTTTCAAAGATGCTTGCTAAATAGCTGAGAAATGATGCTGAAGTAGCATGAGAGCATGATCAGTTTATGCTACTGCTGCAGTTTGTGTCTTAAAATGACATTAGAAGAACTGTTTTGAGCTGCTGCATCTGCAGTGCAGCAAGGAAGGCTAGAGGTGAAAGGAGAGAAAATCTATTATAGAAAACAGCCTGAAAAAAAAATACAAGTATAGATGACTAAAGGGTATGTGACCTGAAAAATGACTGATAGATAATTGATGACGTATGAAGGGATTAGGAATGAATCCTAAAGATTCATAAGAGTATATGACGTGTATAAAGATGTTTAGGTGCTTATTAGAGGCAAGAAAGTAGTATATTCCTGTTCTGACCCTTAGAACAGGATTCAAATGGCTTGAAAAATCAAGCCATTGTCCAAGTTGAATGAATGCCTGAGATAATATACTTTACATGAAGGCAACCTATCCTTTTTGTTAGGGAAAGCATTTGGAGAACTTGAATTAGAGTGCTTATATGAGTTTTTGTATATACAAAGCTCTCGTGATGGTTAATTATTGTGAATGCYTCTTTATAAATGCTTTTGAGTTCTTCTAGAAGTCAAAGTAAACCCTACAAGTTTAGGAGTTGATGAGAACTATTTCTAAAAACTCTAAATTCTATATTTAGAACATATGCTTAGTTCTTGCCTAAATGACATTAAGAAAACTCTTGTGTTGTGAAGACGGTAATTGCYAAAAAATGTAATATTCAAAGGAGTACTTATGTACTAGAAGTTACCTTAGTTTTTTTCTGAATTGTATAGTGATCTATTCTATTACTCCTGATTTGTTGATCTCAGCAATGTTAATACTTTCTTTTAACAGTGAACTACCTCTTATGAAATAAAGAAATGGATGCAATGGATGAGACCTCTAAAAGAATCCTCCTGGAGCCATACCAGTATTTACTTCAACTACCAGGCAAGCTTCCTGATACTGAATTTGTTTTAATTTGAAAATTGTTTTTATGGCATCTTTGTATGAAGAAATGTAAGCCAAGAAGTTTAACCTTTCTTGATTTGTGGGTTTAGGAGTAATTATAAGCAACATGCTTCATTATGTATCCTCCGTTCCTCTTAGGCATACAGCCTTTTGAATTGTTTCTGCAGCTCCCAGGTCTGACTGTTCTGGAGCAGATAGTCCTCCAGTTACTCCGCAATCTGTTCAGAGCAGTTGACCAACTACTACTTAAAACTAATAAGAAAAAGTACTGAAGATTTGGTACCATTCTTGAATAAAACATAGTCACTGTTAAGGTTATCTGTTTGCTGWGCATCATGCTATGTGTTGTGGACTTGTTAAAATGGGGGGGAAGCTTATTTTCTTGCTGCAATTTGTTATTCATGTTTGTAGAGCCAGGGTGTTATTTCAGTCCTTGTGTGGTACCGGGCAAATAGAAATACTTTCACATGAAGTTTTCTGTCTGACAGTAGTGGTTTAGGTAGTATTGAGTAGCTAGCTTGATGGAGAACTAGTGCATGGGTATGCAGCTCAGGCTCTTGGAGTAAATAACGATGTGTGCTGTGGCTTCTACTTGTGCCCTTGAATAAGAAAGATCGTATAAGCTATCAAATTGATTATTTTTGTAGAAATAATAGTGGAACTACTTTGTGTCATTGGAGTGTGGCATTATTGATTTGTCTTACATTAGTGGAATTCAGGGAGGTAGAAAATACACTGAATACTATTTTGGTCAATTATTTTCTTCAATAGGAGGGCTRCCTCTCCCAGTTATCTGGAGGGTTATGAAGTAGCATAAAGAAATAGTCACAGTAATAAATGGCTCTTGCACTTCTGTAACAAGATGCATACATCAGCAAAGTGTCTAACTGGTTCGTGGTCAGTTTCATTATTTGCTTCTGCAAATAGAATGTGGGTTCTTGTCCACCCTAGAGATCAAAGTTGATTTGGTATTTGGCACTACTTGAGCTGAGGAATAGAAGGGAAGAGTAGGACAATAATGCTCCTTTTGAATGCCAGAAAGTTTGCTTTTTTGCTTCCTTGGATCATTTTCCATGTGGCCATTTTAAACTGGGTGATTTTGCTGGAATAATTTGCTTGGAATGAATCTGAGCTGTTCTRGATAGCTTTGGAAGGGCTAGACCTGAGGAAAAGCTAATAACACTCAAAGTTTGCACTAGAAAGTGTTATTACAAATACCTTTTGGAATATATATCCTCTGTATCTACTATTTTTAAGGTATTACAGCTACTGGAGGAGAAGAAGCTCAGCTTCCTAGTAGAAAATAGGCAATAGTATAGGCAATAATATTGAGACAAGAAGCTTCCACTGGTTTAAGCACTTGACTAAAAGCTCTCTGAAGTCTTTCACTTCAAATTTATTTGTAATATTTGTGTAACTRTTTGTATAACTTCTATGTTAAATTCCCTGTAATTTGAATTCAATCCTCACTACTCTAAACTGATGGTTTCACTGACTTCTATGAGAACTTACATCTGTGCTGGGTTAGYGTATGCAGGCTTCTTTTTGTTATACAAGCAGTGCTTTGCTCAGCAGCAAACTGAAATAACTTTCTCTCCTACCGAAGTGTTSTAAGTATGGTTGTCCACTCTGAGGTAAATTAACATGAGAGATCACTGTGTTCATACTTTGGAAAAATGTGAAAGAGTATTTATTTCTTTCTGTGCAAAACTGACACAATCTAAAAGGGGAAACTTCTAAGCTAAGCAGGTAAGTTGTGTGCATGCAGCAAGCTTGTTTTGAGTAACAGCACTAAGGGTTTGTGAAACTATTAAGAGTATCTGAAACCATATACAGGACTGGATTTTTTTTTACTGTTTCAGTCATTGGTTTTGTCCCCAGATTGGCTCTGCCAAGTACAGTATTAGCCAATTACTTATGTAAGTGGCCATCAGTATTAACACCAGTCTTTAGATGAAAAAGTAGAGAATATATTAGCAGTTTGTAATTAGGTCTTGTTAGATTAGCTCTGGCATCTCACCTGGATTCCACCCTGTCTAAAAGAAACAGTTTTCTTTCTCTCTTCCTTACACTTTGGCACTATCTTCCCACTTCTTAATAGGTGCTGTTTTTCAGCTTACTAAGCTAATGATTAGGTAGTATCAATCACCTCATCAAAAATCATCATAATCATCATCATCAAAAAAAAATGGTACAGTAAAGGTTAATCATCATCTCTCCTGGTAGTGAAGTGACAAAAGGGTGGGGGCAAAGCTGTTCTTGTTAGATGAGCGTGTTTGCTTATCTAACATCAACCTTGCTGTGGAACAGAGCTGTGAGGGTCTTCTGGAGAGTCTGAGGTATGTGGMTCTGAGGTTCGAGAGTAGTGCAGAAACTTATCTTGTAAGTTTCTTTTAAAAGGAAACTCTCTAAATGGCTCAAGCTGTAAACTTAAAGATTGTGATACGGGTCAAATGAGCTTTATTTAAAAAAAAAAAAGTGTTAGTTGGTGAGCACCGTTGGAAAATAAGTGTCTTCTAATACTCATTTGTATAAGAATGCAAGTTTAATATAAAAACATTAAGGAATTATACCCCAGTACAAGAGGAAGCTAGTTATTTTGCTCCTCATTAATGGTGTGAAACTTAACAGTAGCAGTTCATGCTGATATTTAAACAGTAAGCTTATTTGTTCTTTCTTTAACAGTATATTGATAGCAACATAATATCAAAACTAAGCTGTATTAACTACTAGTAGGGTAACTAATCTTTATTGACAGTATAGTGCTTAGGGAAGCATACATTTCAAAACAGTAATTTTCTTGTAGAATCTATTTGTGGTGAAACAATTCTCATGCCAGCTTATAGARTTGTCTCTTAGTCAGTGAAGTGCATTAAATGGGACTAACTTCCTCARTACCAGTGCCTTGGTCCATCTTGAACAGCCTTACTCATTCGTATACCCTTTATCTTGGAGTGGTTGAATGGGCAATGGTAGCTGGTTAAGCAGCACTAAAGAATATAAGGAGCTACACTGAAACTGAAGTGATCAACAGCTTGCTGTTGAAGAGGATAGCTCCTGATCCAAATCTGCTACCATTGCTGTTCACTGCTCTGACCTTGGTTATGCCCTTTGCTGGGCCTGTTTAGCTTCTTAAATGAAAAGATGAGTTTTCCTTTCTCAGCTCTTCATGCTGTGTCGATGAACTGAGCCAGCTCACTGAAGGAGTTGAGAGCAGTAGCAAGGTTGAGTTGATGCTTCTTGCTRAGTGACTGTACTTACTAAAATATATTGTTCATTTCAATAGCTACTGTTTGTTCACTCTTCTGATGTATCCTCTAGAAACGAGTGGAATCAACTGATGCAGCTGTTGGAAGGCGGTGGGGAGGGCAGGAACTCCTGAGGACAGTGTATGGTTATTTAGCCATGATGCTTATGCCCCTCAGGCACAAATGGAGTAATTACCCSTGGCACTTCAGAGGCCTTGACTCAGAATGATCTCCTGAGCAGAGGTAGCTGCAGCTGCAGGTCTTAGGACCCGCTCACTGGGCAAGAGGAAAATGGTGGCTCYTGCTTGCAGAAGCTGTGTCCTGGTGGAATATCGGTGTGAGTAAGCAAAGGAGCTGCAGGAGGGGCTTAGCACATCCCATCTGTTTGAGTGATAGCAAAGGAGATTGACAGGATCTCCTGCAAGACCCTGAGCACAGAGGAGCCTGAACCTCAACTGCAGTGAAGGAGGAGCAGGCAGTATGTTGTGCCCAGTAACAGAATGAGAGACAATGCACACAAACTGAAATAGAACAAATTCTACTTAAATGTTAAAAACTAAGGATAATTGAACACTGAAACAAGCTGCCCAGGGAGGTTATTAAGGCTGTATCTTTAAAGATTCACAAAACCTGACTGGGTATGGGCCTGAGTTTCACTTGATCCTTCGGACAGGGCACTTAAACTAGACAATTTCTAGAGATCTCTTTCAATCTTGCTGATTCTGAGAGTTAAGAGTTGGGAAGATCTTTCAGAACAAGTATCTTGCATAGCATTTCCAACTGCTTTCTCAATACTGTTTCTAAGTAGGAGAATCTTATCTAATCTCTTGGCATTACAACAGCAGGTCCAGCCTAACCTTCTGAGCTCAATAAGCCATTAATGAGTCTTAAAAGGGTTTAATAAACGAAGTTGAGTTGTATTCCCACTGTGACCTTAAACTGCTGCAAGCAGGAGCCCATTTAAAGGTACAAACCTGCCCTTTGCTTATGTTCCAACAGGTAACAAATGCCTGCTGCAGTGCTCCTGAAACCTTGCAGGGAGGTTGCACCAGGGAGTTGTTCCACTTTGCCCTAATCCATTGGAAGACAGAGCTAAACATGAAGAGTAGCTGAGGTACTAGACTGCTTGCTGTGCCAAAGGGGCACTGTTCCCTTTCCTCTGCCTCTCAGCATCTGCTGCTAACCCTGTGGTAACCCTGGCAGCCTCATTTCACACATAGACTCATCATGTGAAGTTGACCAAAAGCTAGCTCAGCAGATAGCAGAGAGGTTTTTTTGCTGGTTAATAGGTTGAGTAAGTTTAGTGAGGTGCTAATGAGGGCTGGGTTAATAGAAACACAGGGGAAAGGGCCTGAGAATTATCCCTTGTATGTATCCCCAGCAACTGCCCTAAGGATATAGAATTTGAAGTTAATTTAATGCAGCATTGGTGAAAGTTAGTCATCTGCCTGTTTGAACATGGAGGCTTTGGGGTTTTGGTCTGCACCCTTTCAGAAGACTTGTGTATTTATGCTGGTTTTAGAGAAACAAGTCTYATCTCTCCAAAGAGGTGGGAGGAATTGTTCTCAGGATGCTGGCCTAGCTAGACTAGCCAGGTTGGCTTGCCTATTTAACTAGGCAAGGGTTTCCTACTCTGATCAAATTTATTATAAGGATATGAATGTATTTTACATTCAGAGTATTTTTCTTAGCTTTCTCTTTTATCCAGCCTCAATGAAGCCACACTATCAGATTTGGTCAATAGTGGTGGCTTTCAGCAGATTAAGCAAAATGCATTTAATATTGATAAAAACTTTTTACAGTCATGTCTATCACCAGCTCTGTGCACTAGGTAGAGCTGCTATTTTTGGAAGTTAGACCAATGTCCTCCATTTTCACAATAGCCCACTTGACTGACCAGCAGAGTAGTGACATGTAATAGTGATGAATGGAGAAACTGAGTAAAACTTGTGCAAGCCACTTGTGCTTGTAAAGAAAAAGATGAGAGCTTCACCATTCAGTCCGTGTGCTTTTCTCTCAGTAGTCAGTGTCTAGACAGACTTGTTATGCTGTCTGTGCTAAGGAACTCAAATGCTAAATGATTTGTGCATATTAATAGTCCATCTAGACAGCACACTAGTAGAGTTACCTGCCTCCCGAGGGCATAACACTTATTGGCAAATACTAAGCATTCCACAAGCTTATGTGCTAGAAAATGCATTAAAAGTAGTTGCCTAATGTGTTTTTAAAAAAGTAGGTGTTCTCTATCAATGTAATTTTGATGTGAATAAACGGTAAATAAAGTATCTGACTCCTTAGTCTGTTGTTATTTGAGTAGTTTTCTTTATGGATATACTGACACAGTTAACACTGGATCTGGCAAGCCATGCAGTTTAGCAGATGTTCATAATTGAAAGCTGTATTCAATACTCTAGAGCACTTTATTTTCTCAGTTATAGCTCATACTTTTTAATAAAACATTAAATCTGATACAAGTGGGGAAAAGGAGAAGCATCAACATGGGTTTAAAATCCTAGCTTGTGGGAAAAGTGCTATTGTCAAAATAGGTCTGAAACTTGAATTTGTGTTGGTGCTTTGTTAACACAAGATTTTTAAGCCCATGGATAATGCTCTAATTTGCACTTAAATTTCAACTAACTAATCTGAACTCAGACTGCCTGTATTTTAAGTGGGAACCTCAACTCCTAAATATCTGCTTCCAAAATCTGAGCTGTGTATTTGCTGTCCTGGTGGAAAACAAGCTTGCCAAAGGGAACTTGGGAAGGTATTGTGCTGTTAAGAAGACAAAGCAATCCTGTTCTCCTGTGAGAAGCCCTTGCTCAGTGTTTAAAACTGAACACAGCAAATGAGAACTGAAAGTAGTTGACAGAACACAAGCAAGACTGACAGGGCAGAGCCAGAGGACAAGATGTAAAGAAACACCTTTCACCAGCCTTCCTAACAAAAGAGTGATGGTGAYAGGACGTAGTGGAAATCCCTGAGAAATCAGAACAAAACTGAGGCACCTTGAGTGAGGAAGATTAGTGTGCCCACTACATAATCCTAAACCACAAAATTATAGCCTACCCACTGATGGTTTAATTAGAAAGTGAAAAATCCACAATTTAGTATCTTCGGAGTCTATCACTGCAAGTGAAATCTGCCCTTTATAATATAGTTCTGCATGTGCAGGTCACACTAGCAACAGAAACTTAAAGGAAAAAGGTCAAATATTAAAATCCTTACTGCTTGGGGCAGGATGCTGTCATTAACATAAGAATGATTCTGCAAAATTAGTTCTCAAGTTTGTTGGAATTGTTGGAATTGTTGGAATTGTTGGAATTGTTGGAATTGTTGGAATTGTTGGAATTGTTGGAATTGTTGGAATTGTTGGAATTGTT
>NW_020455621.1:426588-481865 GCF_003342845.1 Nothoprocta perdicaria
TTGTTGGAATTGTTGGAATTGTTGGAATTGTTGGAATTGTTGGAATTGTTGGAATTGTTGGAATTGTTGGAATTGTTGGAATTGTTGGAATTGTTATTTTAGAATTTGAGAGGAATAATTAAAACCTCACTGTCTAGGTGGCACTGCTTTAAGGCTTACGGCTGTTTCTCTTGACTTTGTTGCTGTGAACTGTATGTGCAGGGGTGTCTGCCTGAACTTGTCCTGCAATTATTCACAGATCTTAAAGGTAGCTGAGCTGCTTAAAGCTCAGAGCGGTGTTGTGTGTTAGTGTGGGGTAAGGGTTGATTGTTTAATACTTGATTCCATATTGATCTTCAATGAAGATAGCCTGAATAGATATCTGCCAGTAGACTATTGCAGTTTATTAAGTGTCATGAAATTATAGTACATGGGTTAACTTTTATTAAAAAAAAAAAAAAAACCTTCAAGTATAGCACATCTGGAAACAGTCATTAAAATCTGTTTTTGGGTGGTGTTTGCTTTCTGAAATAGGTGATTGGCTAGTTGTTACTTTGGCTGAGAATCAAAGTAGAACAAATCCTGTTATTCTTAGGTAGACTTCTGGGGTTCAAAATAAATAGCTACATTCATGGAAAGCTCTCCTTTATTGTTCTGCCCCGAGTAAGATATTTTGTACAGTTCTGAAATAGAATCACGACAAATGTCACCTTTCTGTTTTAGAGATGTCAGTAGATGTGGGGAAAGGATTGAATTATGGGAAAGGGACATGAAAACAAGCAGTAGCTATTCTTGTTGTCTATAGAAGACAACAACTATGTCTTCCACTACCAATGAAGCAAGTTTGAATGGACAAACTCAACGTGCCTGGCAAACCACAGTTTAATTCACAGTAAGCTGATCTGTATAGGCTACCAAGAGGCTGAAAATCTGTTACTTAAATTGTCAGAGCTAAATACAGTATCATGAAAATAGATAACTTGTATTTTCAGTGCTTCTACATCCTACCTTGAAATGGAAGCAGCTGACAAAAGAAATGGTTGCATACGATGAGGGAAAAAAGCTGCACTTACTGTAATGCTTTATTTCTCCTTTCAAGTGAAATCTCAGTTGAAGTGATCAAACTGATCAGCTTATTGTCTTAAATTGGTGGTAGCTGAGAAGGAGAAATTGTTATCCTTAATAGACTTTATCTGATTTTACAATTGCCTATAACAATATTTTCATTTTAGGTAAGCAAGTGAGAACCAAATTGTCCCAGGCTTTTAATCACTGGCTGAACGTTCCAGAAGATAAAATACAGGTATTCACTGATTATTTTTAGAAAGCTGTTATCTTTCTTGGAAGACTATAGATAAAGGATTTTTTAATAATAGTATAAATCATCAGAAATATTAAAAGCACTAATTGTTGAATAAGTTAAGCTTTCAGGAAAACAATTTTACTGTGAAGCTTTGACTTTGGTGTAACACTGAAAGATTGCTGTGGTTTCTCATGCAGAATAACTACTTCATTTGAAGTGCTCAGTCTGTTCAGCTGTTGATGATCGATTGCCATTGTAACCCACTCCTGCTAATGCTGAGCTATGATTTATAAAATAAGCCAGCTATCTTAAAATACCTGAATGTAGTATTGAAGTCCATTTCTTAAGACTTCATACAAAAATATCAAAGGCAACATTTATTATTCTGAGCCTTACTGTGGAATTCTGATCATAGTCTAGACTCCTTATTCCTAGATGAGAAGCATCAGAGCAGGATCTCTCCTTCCCTGTTCTCTTGGACATCCCTGTGCAAGATGCATGGCAGTGTATTTGCACATCATGACTTTGTGAAATGAAACAGTCTCCTCAAAGCTATAGTTCGGCTAAGCTGTTATCTCTAGAATACAGAAGATTCTCCATATCCAATACAATATAAAGAATAAAAATAGCCAAATGGGTGGTTTTGACAGTTTTATCCAGCTGGTCTTGTGTTAATTGCACTAATGCTTAAGCTGAGTTACCCCCTCAGTGTGYRTGAGGGAGACAATGTTAGGGTTGCYTGAGGGGCTYTTCAAGTGTAAAGTGATTYTAGCTATTTTAAGTAGTGGAAGAAGAGATTACATTTCCTTGATATTTATATTTTTAACTTAGGCCATAGATTCTTTTTGCCAAATTCTTTCATCTGGCTTCCTGTTAGCTAATGTAGCTATGTAACTAAGCAACAAGGTTAAAAGTAGCTATTTCCAAATATAACTTAAAATACACAATTTAGTGTATATACACTGTATATGGACTTATTCTAGTATCACAGAACCTTTGGAGATTATGCAAGATAACCTCTCACTTCAGGCTTCTCAGACTGAAGCTTTGAAGTTTCTGAAGATGATTTCACAGCCTTTCTGGGTACCTTTTCCAATGCTGAAAGCTTTTCATGGTGAAGATTTTTTCTGATGTCCATCTGGATTTGCCCTTTTGCTTAGCGCCTGTGAGAATGAAACTCAGGCATGTTGAACACTACAGTTAAAGCAGCAGTGCTTCTATGTGACTGGAAGCTTAGCAGTTTGGCCTGTCTCTCTAAATTGGTCATATTAGGAGTTTCTGAGAACTTGATCCTTGTTTATTTTTCTTTACAAATCAAATGGATACTGTAATGTTTCCTTTATTGTGGATATTGCTTGTGATGCAGCTCAATGCTTTCATTCTACAGGTTATCAGAAGAAAAAGTAAGACCCTATATCTTCTGCTGTTCAACTTGTCACAATTTTTATTTTTCATAATTGTACTAATCTCAATAACCTTAGGTTGTAAAAGTTTAGGGGACTACCTAGTCCCTTAAGTCATCTAGTCATCAGTTTAACGTATCTCAGCCTTCTTAGGACTTGTTCCAATGTTCTTACTATTTGATTCCATGGTTAGCAAAGTTCAGAATAGAAAGTTTCCTACGCCTAACTGTGCTGGAATAAGACTGATCACTAAATCCTCCATGAGTGGTGGTTCTTTTTTTTTCTTTTTTTTTTTTCTGTCTTTGTTCTGTCTTTAGCTTGCCTAAATAAACTATAATTGAAGCTACTGTTCCTTGGCAGTCAAGTCAGTTTTACTGTTGGCTGTCACAACGTCACAGTTTCCAGACAAGTGGTCTTTTTCACTTGCTGCATCTCTAGTGCTGCTGTTATACTGCACTGAGACACTTCACCTTGCTGAGTTAAAGAAAATCAGGTTTGTCAGGTTAACTTTCTTCTACCAAGTAACATGCTGAAATGAGAGCATAGGATCGAGCAAATTTCTAAGTTATTACAGGGAAGGTAAAAAGCTGTCTCAGAGCAGCCACTGATTAGATGGAGTGTAAGAAAGTATCATACACTGCACTGGTTCTTCAACTGTTATAAAGACCAGTCTTCCTGATTCCTCAGAAGGCTACTTGGTATCTCCTGAAGATCACAAGATAATTTAAATAGCCATGAGGTTAAACAGTCATGAMCTCATTTTAATGACACCCTAAGTGTCTAGAAGCTGCAAAATTTACTGCAGGAATAAAGTGAAATAAATTGACAAAATAACTGTAGTAGGCTTGTACAAAAAACAGCAGGATGAATGAAGAAAATAGAGACTCTTATTCTACTGATACAGACATAAGAGAGAGCGAGTATTCAGGCATTATTATGAAGTTGCATTTAAGTTGCGTTAGCCTTTATGATAATATCAATGAGCAGTAATTATTTTTTCACAGGTCACAAGGCCTCMCTCGCTAACTGATCAATGGCCATTAGTGCCGTTGGTACCTCTGTCATGTGCATCTCCAGCAAAACCTCAGTTGCTTCTCTTTTTTAACCTTTGGGACAGTAGTCACTTAACACTAAATGTGTCTTGCTACTTAAGAAAAGACTTGCAGCAGCCATGTCCCTCTACTTTCTACAGCATTAAGCAAAAAGGGCTGTGCTAGGTACTTGCCACTGTTTAAACGGTGATCTTAGTTTATTTTTTCAGAAGCAGTTGTTTAGATGACTCATTTGAGTGCAAAGCTTGAAGCTACCATAAATAATTACAGATTGGCTTCAAAGTTGCATGGATCAAGTGTGTTTTGCAGAGAGCTGGTGCAGTGTACAACTCCATATCTGTAATCTTGTTTCCATTTAAAAAGGTACTGAATATACCTGTTCCTTGAGTAAGGGCTGTACAATTAGATCATATGTTAAAACTATATATTGAGCTGTCCTATTTGAGAACAGCCCCAGGGTCAAGGTGCATTTTAAGCATCTCAGTCTTTGTTACTGGCTTGTCAGTAAAAAAGTRGGGGGGTTTAAGACCCTTTCCAAAGAAAATGTAGCAGTTGCAGTTTTGCCAAGAATTTTCCAGATCTTTCAAAGAGAAGTTTGGAGAAAGAAGAATGAAGTCTGTCTGCTTATCTAAACAAAGCCTATGTCAGATGTGTTTGTGGCTGATACCCAAAAACTGACTTTAGGAGATCCTAGGTTAGTGAAGCCAAACTTACGGCCATGCTGTGTCGCTGCTTTGCTTGTTCAACTTCTTTCTATGATCAGCAGTTCTAGCTTAGCTAGACAGTTAAGCTCGACAGTGTCCCATTTTAGAAGGATTGTAGCAACAATGAAAATAAGCCGATGAGTAGAAATAGGAGGAAGTTCAGTTCGAATTGGAAAACATTAAAAAAAACAAGCAGTGTCATGCAGGACTTGCAGCAAGCTGACTGGTGAAGAGAATCATAAATCGGTACTGACAGTGAGAAGAACAGTTGATGTAAATGGTATTGCCTATCGCTACAGCTTTCATACTTGAAAACCRTACCAATTTTAAATGTCTTGCAAAATTAGAGGTTAAGTTAGTGTGAGATTTAATTATTTTCTTTTCTCATAATAGGTTATCATTGAAGTGACAGAGATGTTGCACAATGCAAGCCTACTTGTGGATGATATTGAAGATAACTCCAAGCTCCGACGAGGCTTTCCAGTGGCACACAGTATCTATGGGATTCCATCAGTAATCAACTGTGCTAATTATGTTTATTTCCTTGGCTTAGAGAAGGTTTTAACCCTTGATCACCCAGATGCTGTTAAAGTTTTTACCCGTCAGCTACTGGAACTCCATCAAGGTCAAGGCCTGGATATTTACTGGAGAGATACTTACACATGTCCTACAGAAGATGAATATAAATCTATGGTACTCCAAAAGACAGGTGGTCTGTTTGGATTAGCTGTAGGCCTCATGCAGCTATTTTCAGACTACAAAAAAGACTTAAAACCACTACTTAACACACTTGGCCTGTTCTTCCAAATAAGGGATGACTATGCCAACCTGCACTCCAAAGAATATAGTGAAAACAAGAGTTTTTGTGAAGACTTAACTGAGGGCAAGTTCTCATTCCCAACTATTCATGCAATTTGGTCAAGACCTGAAAGTACTCAGGTGCAAAACATTTTACGTCAAAGGACAGAGAACATAGACATAAAAAAGTACTGTGTACATTATCTTGAAAATGTAGGTTCATTTGAGTACACTCGGAATACGCTGAAAGAGCTTGAATCTGAAGCCTATAAACAAATTGAAGCACTTGGGGGAAATCCTGAGCTTGTAGCACTAGTTGAATACTTGAGCAAAATGTTCAAAGAAGATGAAAACTAGTATTTATCTAACTCCTGGAGACAGATGGTTTAAAATTAGGAAGTGAACCCAACCGTTCTTAGATGTGAAAAGTGAGGTCAGTCTTATTTCTCTCATTGTTGCATTGTGGGAATTACCCGTGGAAACATTTTGTCAGCAAGTACTGAAATACATTCTGTTATCTCTGCAGCCTTAACTGTAACTGCTTATGGGTAGCTTTGTTAAAACAGATCTGCTCAAACGGAACCAAGTCTTGAATCTAAATGTGATCTCCTTTACACAATCACTGGCATATTTCAGCTCTGAACTGCCCACAGGTTATAGCACTTTAACAAGGCTATTCTAGGCTTGTGGCTGAAACTCCCCATTAAACTAAATCTGTCTGATCTAAGCGGCTTGTGTGTTTTTCAACAATGAGATGTAGTTTATTTACATGACTAACAAAAGGAAGTGCTTGTGATCTTACTGCCTGCATAAAACTTAGAACTGTGAAGAACAGATGGATCAGTCTCACTAAGTTCTAGTGGGAATATAGCATCCAGCTTCTGTGAATAGTTCCAGGGTATTCCAATTATAAAAATCCAACTGAAACAATTTTTTAGTTTGAAGGAGCTACATAAAGACTTCTAGGTATCTTGGGGAAGATCTATTATATCAACAAAGCATAAATTTGCCACTAATTAGTTCTGCTCTTAGATTGTATGGCTTCATATTTTTAAACTGAAATGTTTGTTACTTTCATAGCATAGGGTTTAAATCTATACCTGTGGATGATGCAGTGTACATAATTGCAGCTAACACAGTAAAATGCCACTAGGGATGGCAGTCATACTACCTAACTTTAAGGCAGTGTAATTGAAGCAAATCTTTTCCCTTTCCTTATAAGGGGGAGTACCCATAGTTGATTCATAATTGATAACTTTCCTGTTTTGAGTTGTTCTCTGGCTTCTCTACAAAGGGAGGGTCTCTAACTTTTGTCTGAAACAAGGTGGTGTACCTTGTTTGCAAGCTTTGCTACTACTTTGGTAGTGTTGCGTATTACTTAACAAGGAAGTACTCCAAACAGAGTTGGAACAGGGAATTGAGTTTCTGGTTTTAGAGTGGACCTGATTCAAAACCTCTCTTTATCTGGGGGAAGAAAAAAAGGAAATCTGTATATGGAGCTGAGTAGAACATAGGCCAAAAGGTTCTTTGTTTCTTTGTTTCTTCTTAGCTGCACTGACTTTAAGCAGTTCCTTTCCTTAGCCCCTTGAAATCTTGCTTGGRTATAGAAAAGGTAATGGCTGAGACCAGAGGTGGGGTTGGTGCTATTTCTGCTGATGTTTGCTTGCGTATGTTCATGAAAAAGTATCCAGAGGTGCTTGGAATCTGACAGCTGCTGGATAGTTTCATGTGCATATTCACTTASTGCACCTAGAGAATTGGGATAGTCACTTTTGCAGCCCAGTACAGAGTCTAATTGAGAAAGGTTTGTCTCTGAGCAAGCTCACCATTCTTCCAAAAGCAATTAACTACTGTAGAAGAATTCAGGATGATGCTTGTAGAGACATCATGTAATTCAATGAGAGACTGTCCCTTTTATCTGTTTGCCGAGAGAGATCTTTGTCTCCAAAATGAAATACAGTGATTGGGCTCAGAATAATAGTCTTTCAGTGAATGTACCTGGCTGCTGGTATTGAATGGCTTATAGTTGGCAAAAGCTGTATTTCCTTTAATGTTAATGATAGTGAATGATATTTCCTTTTTCTTAATCTACAGTGCTTAGTGATAAGCCTTAAATGTTTTCAAACTTGTCTAGAAAAATGTTCTCTGCAGCTGAGTACAATGTCTATTTTGTGTTATTTGATAACCTGTCTTGGGGATTTTTAACTACTATTGCAGCTGATGTTCAGTTGGGGAAAGAGTATATAAACTCTACTGTAAAACACATCCTTATGGCTACTAGAATATTCTCCCTGATACTCACAGTGCGCTTAGTGTCATTTCAGTTCTGCTCAGTTTTTTGTAAGCAGTTTTTTATAATTAAAGTTTTCTAAAGGGGTAGCTCTTTATACTTTTGCTTAAAGTTTCCCTGCCATTTGGGATTTGTGTTATATAATCACTTCTCTTGGTTTACTCTGACTTTTGGAGTAATACATCCCAGTATTTTTTTCAGTAATGTACTTGGTAGATCATGCCTCTGTTAACTTARGAGTAGACACATTGAAAGTTTTCCAGCTGCAGGTTCTGTAGTGCCCAAATAGGTAAGAAGGGAAAAGCATTCCTTGGAAACGGCAGCTGGACTAGCAGGAAACTCTCCAACCTGTGTTGCTAGTCCACCCTTAAGACTTTTGATATTGGCATTCAAAGCTTGTCCTGAAGGTGCATCTCAAAAAGCCCTGAAGGAGGATATTGGTGCTCTTCCCCTTTTGTTAGATGGAACCAAGATGTCAAWTTTTTCTTGATGTGTTCAAGAGTTTGGAGAGGCTGGCATATTTTCATTTGTTAATCAAGTAGAGCATCATTAAGGTATTAGGACTATATGATAGTCCATGGTCAAGGCAGATTTTATATTTGGTGCCAGAAGATGAGAGGATGTATCCATATCCATATTCTCCAGTGTTAGCCCTGGCACAGGTTCCTGTATGTGTCTGTGAAAGCACATTAGGAAAATGACTTAAAGTAACATGAGAGATCCTCATGACTGCAGCCCWCATGTAGTTGTGTAAGAGCTCATCTCTGTTCCCATACTGCCTCCAGTATAAGCAGTAGTGTTTTTCCCAGCCTTCACAGGAGATGCATTATTTTGGACTGAGTGAKCTGAAGTGGAAATGCCCGTAGGGAAGAACGGAGGTTCTGGTTTTAATGCCAGTACCTTTCATCCAGAGCTGTCCTCTTGCAGTCTTCAACCACTAGTAACAGTTCCTACGTTGATCAAGTTACATGTGTGTTTCTTAGGGTTTAGCTTTTGCTGCGAGTCTGYCTAGATAAATGTAGATACTCATTAGTCTCCATTTTCTTCTACCTCAAGCAGTTTTTTTCATGTGCTTGGATGTAAATGAGCGCTGTATTAAGAGTGGCCAACCATTGAATGGGACATCTCTGTGTCTTCAAAGGTTGTAATGAAAAATGCACCATTTCAGGACCTGCCTTAGGGGGTGGTTTGTTGTCTCATGCATCTCTCTGGACTCTGGCAGTGCATACTGCCACTAGCAACTAGGGTGATCCTTATGAGCAAGTTCCTGGCACAAATGGTGATTTTGGCATAGAGCCCTCGAACGGGCTCACGCCTGCTGAAGCTGCCTTGGCAGAGCTGCTGCTTGTAAGCTCAGCTTGTAGCAGTGGCCTCGTGGAGAAATGTTTCTGCTAATAGCTGCAGTGTGGCCACGGACTCTCCCTTTGAAGTACACTGCTCTGGAAATGCCTGGAGCTAATGTAACTCTTGGTAAAACAATTCTGTAATTGCTGTTTGTGTGAAAGACTCTTAAGACTTGCTTCTAGTTAGATACATGAGCGTTACTCTGTAAACTCTTTACTCGGAGACAGAAAAAAATCTTAGAAACAGTGCAGTTTGTCTGTATGATTATTTCCCCTCTCCTTTAGACGCTCTCAGGAATATCTTAAGGATTCTGCAGTTGTGTGTAAGACTGGCATTGTACCTGTGCCTGCTTGTGAAATGAAAAGGAGGCCAGGCATAAGCTTGCCAACACTGCAGAGGTGAAAGTTTCTCCAGGTAAGTAAAGCTTCCATATATTCATCATGTAGGTGTGTAGATGTATAGGTGTTGCCTACACATCTCCAATAATTTATTAACAAAACTTTTTCATATGGCTTCCTCTTAGTTTACTTGTTTCTGTCAATGTTTAATGTTCGTATCAGCACAATGTGTATTCTATAGCAAAGGAGTTGGCCACTTACATATTTGGTTTAGTGTAAAAAGAAAAAAAAAATCCAGTTCAGACTGTAAAAATGGTTCTTTTTTACACCAGCTTCTGAGCYGCATCTCACATTTCACTTCTGACTCCTAGTCAGTTAGTTATCCTCTTCTTTTTTTCCTCAGCCTCCTAACTTTTTCTTGTGAATAAACTTCATAGTCTGCAACTGACTAAAGATTCTGTAACATTTCATACATTTTTGGTGTTCACAGATTTAAATAACAAGACTTAAAGACCATGTAAAGCTGAAAACCAAAGTTGTCCCATTTCCATCTGAGAAGCCCTTTTTCTCTTCTTTCATATGCATGTGCCTGAGTTCGTGCTCTTAAGCCCATATGGTGTGTATAGATTGACTTATTGACTTACTCTGTTCTGCGGGTGCATATGGAGTGAATTCAGGTGAACTTCAGCCAAAAACTCACGATGCTGTGCTGCACCGGAGCTGGGAAGCTGTGGTGCTATGTGCAGCTCCTCCTGCCTTCACRCTTTAGCGGGGACTCTCGTTCCTCTTTCTGTGTAAGTAGCAGACACACAAACTTCAGAACTGTTAAGCTGTCGTTCATTAGAGAGTGAGTATTTTAAAATCTGCTTTTTAGTAGGTCTGCTTCTGTAGCAAGCAGGTATTTCTCTATTTGATTAAATAATAAAATGGTTTATTAATATTTTCSTATCAATCTGACACTTGGCATTTCTATATCCAATCCTTAGTTCTTGCAGTCAGGATAGAACCATAATCTTTCTGCTACTGAGTAGTGCTATCCCATATATAAATCTGTTTCTTTCTCTCAGCCCACCTCTAGAAACCTTATTATCGAGATGTAGTTTCTGGACAAAGCTTAATCTGCAAAGCAGATTTGAATTTATGTAAAACAGAGTGGGAGAAATGAGATGGCATGAGAAATTAATTTGAAAATGGGAGAGGTCAGGACCTGATAACTATCAAATCTGATACTTAATATTGCTAAGTGAGCCTGTAATTTGAGACGTGATAGTTATTACTAAACCGATTAGCAGCTGATATGTGCGGGCATGAGCTTTTAAAAGTTAGTGATGCAAAGCCTTGCAATTAGAATATTTGTTAAACTATATTCTGTCTCTTCTAAGTTCATTCTTAATGTTTACACACATCCTTAATTTTGTATATTTATCTTCCACAAACATAAAAAAAAAAAAAAAAAAAAAAAAACAAACTTGAATTAGGAGTGTGAAATAGACATCACTGTTTCTCAAACCATTCAGGTTAGTGGGAGAGAAGCAGTTAGTGTATGCCTTCTCCTGTATGGCTGACTTCACTAATAAATATCTAAATGCCTCTAGCTGCTAGGGAATTTCCTGTGCTAATGCCTTCTTTCTCAGGTACTGGTAAAATGCCAGCATTATGGTAGAGAACATAACTTTTTTTTTTGACCTTTTTATGTTAAACTGCTTAAATACATCTTTAGCACTGCTCTGAGCCAGGCTTTTCACACACAAGAACYATATGGCTTCCGGGTGCTTTTGTCTCTTCTATCTTAATCTCCATTTCAGGTTTCATATTTATTGCATTCTTTGTATTATTTGTGCAATACTTCCATTTTTGCTTTATCTTAGCTATTATGTTTTTATTTTGCTTCTAATACTGTAACCACTAGTATGCTACAGTATTGTGCTAATATGTTACTAATATTGTAGATGTTGTATCATGAACCTTCTTTTTAATACTGGACAAACAGCATAGGCCTGGGCTGCTTCTGAAAGTTTACATCTTGGGATTTTCTGCACCTTCATGAAGGTAATCTAAGCTTTTCTGTCATCTTGAAGTGCCAGAAAGATATTTTTATCCTAAGAAGCTAAAACCTCTAACTTTGTATTGCCATAAGACATTTCTCTCCCTTGAACTTGTAGCTTGAACTCTTTAGCCCACTACTAGCCAACTGCTTTCAACACTTTTTTTTTTGTTAGTATAGTCATTAGGCCTTTCTGTGAAATGTCTTAACTCACTAACCTGGGGGAAAGAAAAGAGGAATTAATTTTCATCTGGGTTAATAAATTATTCTACCCATCAACAGCCTAATGAATGCCAGAGCTGGCAAGTGGACAGAGGCAAGAACGCAGCCAGGAACCAGATTGGAGATCAGAACACCTGTTTTAGGCTCCTGTGGCTGCCTAGTGCAATTTCACCTAATTTTGTAGGATCTCTCTCACTCTGTTAGGGAAAGCTGAAGTGCTTAATTGCCTTGAGTTTCCCTTCTTGCTTTCCAAATAGTGTTGGAACAGAAGAGATATTTAAGTTATTTATTCTGATAGCTACATCCCTCCATCATATATATGGTTTTAATCTTTAAAAGTACAGATTAAACAGTGGTTAGTTGCATTATTGTATTTATCTTTAGTAGTTTTTCTTGATGCCAGGAGAACATAATCAGTTGCATGCTGACTTGATGTGTTATCTCACATCAACATCCTCCTGGGATAATTTCTCGTAGATCTGAGCACCTGGACTTTGGCAGTCTTAAAACTCTTCAGCGGCAAATTGTTTTTCTAAATGAGTTAGAGGGCAATGTTGTGAGGAGGAGACAAAATTGAAGCAAATCATTATTTTGATCTTGACTTCCTCCTTCAATGATTGACTATGTTTTATAGCTGAAAAACACAGAACTTGCAGAGGATATTTATTTGGGCACTTCTTGTACTACAGAGTAAGCCTAAGCTCTTACATATTTGCCTATATTTTCCTATATTAATGTATGGATTCACACTTGTTGCTGGTGCTAGTGGGTTCATATAGTGTGGTTAGGCATAATCCTACAGTCATGAAATTACTCTTAGCTCAGGCATGTAACGTGCAAGACCTGTAGTGAAGCTGCAGATTAGACTGCCCTGAATCCTGACACCCGTGTGCCTACAGAACAAATACTCAAGAGGTGGTTATGGGCACCTCCCTTTACTACAGCATAAAGAACCACAGGAGATAGCCTTAGAAGGCCTAAACTCATGTGTTTCAGGAAAGGCATAGCAAGACTTGACATGAACTTGTATGGAGAACTAACTGAATGTCAAGAGAGAGTTTTCTGCTATGGAACTATGATGAGTAAAAAATCTATCTAATCTGTTGGTAGACAAATCACATCTTAGGCAGTAAGAAGCTGCATGTTTTAGGGACCATAGTAGTTTTTTCTCTCTCCCAATAATACTTTTTTTTTTTCTGGAAAGCAATTACTGAAGTCTGTAGAAAAGTAAAGAGAGCAAACAAATGTTTGGTTCTACTAGAAATACATATTAAAATGGGAATGGATGGTGTCCCTGCTGGAGCAGGGGAGTTGGACTAGATGATCTCTGGAGATCTCTTCCAACCTCAATCATTCAGTGGTACTGTGATGTCTTATATTGCAATAAGCTTTGTTAATTGAGGAAGGTGTAAAATGTTTGCACGGGCTAAACTTACTAAGATCAGTTTGACACAAAACTCCTGTGAAATTAAAGGAAAAATAAAAATATTTGCAAGGAACAGGAAATGTTTTAAGAACAATTTCACACAATGACAGGTCTAATATAAGCAAAACATTCTGTAGTCTTTCTCCAAATATGGAAATAAAGCTACAGCAAGACTATGAGTTAACTGTTTAGTTGAAAATGCCAAACCAGTCTAGACTTACTGTTGTTAGGATTGTCCTGGTTTTAGGGGGGGGAGGGAAAAAAAAAAAAAAAAAAAAAGCAAGTCTGTTGGATAAACCAAACCTATTTGTTGATTACTAAACAGAGAAAAAAGTCATAGTAGTAATAAGAATAAACAGTAAGTTGTGCTATTTTCAGTATTACCCTAAGGTAATCCTAAATATCAGTGTCGGCAACATGCATGCAGATTTTAAGATTGGTTGAAGTACTTATCAAACATGTTGCTAAGGTCAAAAAGATACTGCAAAATATTTTGTTTTCAACAGCTTTCTTGAAAGAAAATGGAACATCACTCATTCCTCTCTCCTAGCTAGTTAATGCTCAGCACACTGAGTGCTGTTCCAAATAAACATGTGATTTGAACAGCCTGCCAATGTCATAATGCTCAGTAAAAACATTGCCACTGGATTTTCAGTGCAACTAATAGTGAAGTTAATAAAATACCACATTGTCAGAGCTGGATGCATACTAGGTGCATCAAAAGTTGGCGCACAAAAAGTAAAGCACAGGGAAAATTCCCTTTACGGCAACACTTATTATGTATGCTATGACTATTGGGACTTTGAACTGTACTAGAGTTGATATGTAGCTTGTAGATATATACAAGAGAGCAAAGGGAAGTGATATATTTGTGTGCATGTGAAAGAATAGAAACTTCTGAAGATTTTAACTTCAAGGTTTTTTTTAAGGTCAAAACTCCAAAGTTCTGCTGTCTGCCAGAACAGACTTTTGGAATTACTTAATGCAAGGTTAAAGAAGCAGAGGGGCAACATTACATCAGCTTCTTAGTTACTATCATGATCGATTCAGTGTTTGTCATTTGTATTGTTGGAATTAAATCTTTGTGAGGCTTCAAAATAAGAAGTCTTATCAGAGAATCCACTGTATCCAAACAATGGACAGTGAAACTGGATGCAGAAGCAGATGTAGCAGTGTGAAAAAGKGGGGAAATACAATTTCACTGCTCTCTATGCTGCCTTACGTGAAACAAAGCATGGTACTCGTTCCTCTGTTGGGAGGTCTGTGCCACACGGACTCGCTGTTCCTCATCAGGACTCCAGTTCCCCTTGGGGTCTCGGCCTCCCAAGTGAGCATCCCATGCTCTCCCTCCRCCTTTTGTTCTTCAGTGCAGATCTTGCGATTTTGCACCAAAACACTGCATGTTGTCTGTGCCTTCCTCCCACCTCAAGTGAGTCAAGAGTTCACTGACACCATTACTCAGATCAAAAAAACTAGTGGTTTCATCCAAAAGGCACCCAGCCAGCCTAGTTTGATAAGATCTGTTGAGTATCTGGCACTGCATCCGTTATTTTCTTGTAATTGTTCATTAACCACATGCRGAATCTGTTATAACTGTAACTTGCTTGGAAGCATTTTGAGGCTGGCAGTTTTATGTAGATGTATGATTTCTCCTACATATATTTAAAAAAAAAAAAAATAAAGTGGCTGGGGCCTTTCTTTCCCCTGAAAAAGAGAGGGGAAAAAAAATGAATTTTCGGCGATGCTGACTGGGAAGCAGTAATCGCCACTTGACACGTTTGCTCTAACCAAAGGTCTCTTCCCGCCCAGGTGAAGCAGGGCCCCGGAGGCACCCCATCGGGCTCTCCCTGGGCAAGCGGCGGCGCTTGCCGACTGCGGCACGAGCGCCTCGCGTCCCCGCCCGTGCCCCTCCTGCTGGGAGTTCCTCTAACGGCCACAACGGCCGCGGGGCCCGCTTGCCCAATCGGGGTCGGGCGCGCCCTCGCCCCGCGGCATGCTGGGAGGTGTAGTTCAGAGGCGGCCTGCCCGCCCTGCGCGCAACCGTTTGATGAACTGCGTTACCCAGAAACCCCTGAGGCGCCGAAGCCCGAGCCCACGAAGCGGGTTCGACACGAAGGCCAATAGCAACCGATTTCGGACGAGTCGGGACCAATGGGAGTTCGCGATGGGCGGGAAGGGGCGGGGCGGTGCCTATCGGCCCGTGCCGACAGAGAGGCTGTTCGCAGGGGCGCAGGTAGCAGCGGAGTGGCCTCGTTTAACGGTTGTAACGGTCGCGCCGGCGCTCGGCAGTGGCTGGAGGTGTCCTGCTCTGTGTGCTTCGGCCATGGCCTTTGGYGGGCTGGCGAAGGGCCGCGGGGCAAGTCGCCAGGCTGGCAGGGCGGAGGCTGCGGTGCCCGCCGGCCGTGTGCGGCTTGGGGCGGATCGCGTCTGGCAGAGCGAAAGGGCCCCTTGGGAGTGTGGGTCGCTCCTGCAGCGTTTGCAGGGGGGCGAGGRGGTGCTGGGCGCTTGCCCGGCTGCAAGGGGCAAGGCTGTGAGGACAACACCCTGCGTGTGTTCAGAGTGCGGCCGGGCAGCGAGAACTGCAGGGCGGCGGGGGGCCTCTTGGTGAAGGTGCTGGTGTGCGGCGGTCAAGAACGCTGCTTGTGCCCCTGCAGGTGCCCGAGTACTTCGCGCTCCGGTTTTCCCGCCATGACTGCCTSGGTGCCTCCCGATGCGCTGGGCAGGAGGGTCCTGTGTGGCACCGAATACGCAACCGTGCGGTATGTTGGCACTGTGCCTCCTACAGCAGGTAAACCTAATAGCRCGCTAAGGGTCAGTCATTAAACTCTAATGAGCTCTTTGAGTGTTGAAGGAAGATGGGATGCCAGCAATAATGAATAGCCTCAGTGTCATAAAAGTATTTTATTTCTTGGTTTTGCTTTTCATTTTTAATTCTATGTGAAACTTACAAAGTGCTGTTTCTGCTGTAGCATATATTTGGAAAAAAATATTGTTTCTACAGCCTGCATAATAACATTCCTACAAAAGAAGTTCTCGGGTAGGGGGAAAGCTTGCTAACCTCACGTACTACGATATTCCAGCAACTTTTGCTGGAGGAGGTAGCTGGGGAATGCCAAAGGGTGAAGACCAAAACTATTACTGAGCATGAACTAATTGTAGTTGAACTAATGCTAGCATGACCTATTGTAAGCATGAACATTGCACTTTTTTCACTGTCTCGATTAACTCAAACAATAAACAGACTTTGTTACAAGCTTCTTCTTTCCTCTGCTCTAAGCAAGATTGAAGTGTGTAATTTCTGGGACTTACTGTAGCTCATAAGGTAACTATAGGATTTTTGAGCCTATTTACGAGGCAATAATAATTTAGGCTTASAAGGAAACCCTCTCAAGGCCAAAGACTTGTGCCTCTGTAGTTCAAATGACAGTGGATTTTTTTTGTTTGTTTGTTGTTTATTTGTTTGCTAAAACTGTCTGCTCAATGGTGGTGTTCACTTTTTTTTTTAAGTCTTTGAGGAAAAGATACCCTCTCTGCTTTTCTGTATATCTTGGTACTATCTAGTTCTCTTGCCTCTCCACTTGTTTTGAGAAATCAGTTTTGTTTTATAAGGCTTTTCTGTGTCACTTCAGTGTTAACAATGTCACTTAGAAAAAATGGCAAGTTAAAAATGGTAATTTTTTTTTCTTATTATTCTTATTAGTAAATATTGGAAACTTTTAATCCAGAGTTTTGTGGGGTTTTTTTTTCTTTTTCTTTTGTTTTTGTTTTAGTTAAAGCTACCARATAAGTTGTGAAAGGGAATTTTGATTTAAGCTGATTGCATTCTTTTACAACAGAAAAATCTTACTGTCTTCCTTTTTCCATGGGTCTTCATGTGCAGTCTGTTCCCTGCTCTCTCTGTGTATTGGTTTGGGAAGGAAGGAGGCAGCCAGCAATGACAGTACTTCTCTGATAGCCTTTTCAAGTGCCCAGGGCCTAAGAAGATTCCTTCTCTGGCCAGTCCGACTGGGAGGTCCCTATGTGCTACCTTTGAAAAATAGTGGTGACAAGGGAGGAGAATTCCTGCTGCTTGGGAGGAGGCTACTGTTGTGCTTAGTCCTAGAAGAGACGGGAAGAGAAGTGAGGGGAACCTCAACTCACCAGTCTCTCGTCAGTCCSTGGAAGAGTTGTGGAACATGTTGGCTTGGAATCCATTTCCAAGCGCATGAGGTCAGCACATTACRGGAAGCTGTTATCTCTCACTTGGTGCTGGTGAGGTTGCACTTGGCATAACCCATTCAATTTTGGGCCATCTCAGTTCCTTAGGGATGTGGATAACCTGGTGAGAGTCCAGTGGAAGATTACCAAAGCAGTCAAGGGCATAAGCCACGTATCCTGTGAAGGTGGTTGAGGGAGTTGTGCTTGTGTAGTGTGCTGAAGAGGAAGCTAACTGACAGTCTGCCTATGATTGTTTAAAGGGTGGCTGCAAAGATAACAGAGCCAAACTCTTCTTGCTGTTACTAGATGGTGTAACAAGGGGGCAGTTGTTACAAATTGTGGTTTGGAAGTGCAGGTTGGAAATTGGGAAAACTTTTTTTTCACTACAGAAGGGATATGTTACTGGAATAGGCTGTCCAGAGAGGTTGTGAAATTCTCAGTCCTTGTTGGTTTTCAAGACCTGGCCAAGTAAAGACTTCCATGACCTAGTGTAGTACATGGAGTTAAGTCCCCTGCTTTGTGGAGGAGGCTCCTTCCAGCCACCAGCTCTACAGCAATGATGCCAGAACTCTGAATGTGTCCACTATGTTTTTTTCAGGAACTTGGCTTGGAGTGGAATGGGATGATCCTCAGAGAGGGAAACATGATGGTACCCATGAAGGAACACAATATTTCAAATGCAGGTGAGTTAATTGCCAGTGCCGATAGGTCCTGTATATTGGTCACAGTTTTTAGAGCAGAACTTTGTTATCAGTTGGATGCTGCTCAGCAATAAATCCTAGCCTCTGACTGGCTTTGCTAGAAAGGCTGTTAGTTCTTAGCAGTCCAGGTACAGAGATTGAAACATGGTGAATCATTAGAAAATACAAGTGGTGTCTTCAGAGGTATGTAGCAAAATGCAACTTTTGGATGTTGCTAGCCTCAATATTACTGCTTTGGTAGGCTTAGACCTACTGTAGTAAGGAAATTACTGTGTCCTACTGATCTTTCTCTTTAATTCTGAGGTGAAGTATTGGTCCTTACTAGCAGTCTTAAATATAACTTAGATTTGGATTTAAGGTAATTGGCATGCATCTTGCTAGGGAAAAGCATCAAGTTTCCGAATACATTTTGAATGTTTATATCACTGAGATATTGTATTAAATGCTTAGTACACACAAAATACAGTGCAGCTTTTTGGTTTGGATTTTTTGTTTGGTTTTGGGGAGCAACTACATAGGTAGAAAAATCTATCATCACTTCGTAAGGACTAGCAGCCCTTAGAAATTCCTTAGCTGAGAGATGATGAAGAATGAGAGAACATTCTGTAGCTACATGGTTGAAACTCTTGTCCTGTTTTCCTTTTTTAATAACCATTCTTTGTTGGCTACTCTGGGAGAAAAAGTGGGTGAGTGTGTGTGGGAGGGGAATTCATGGATACTTGCTTTGACTATGGCATCAGTACTGGTCTTAGCTTAATGAGATGAAATAGATTTCTAGTTTTGTTTTAACCTCCAATCTTAAAATTCCAAGGCATCTAGTAACTCCAAAGGGGTACTTTGGAGTTTTGTGCTCAGCCCTTCAAGTGCTCATTCGTTCTTGAAAACAAATTCTTCATGTTGTCCCTTGCCAACTCCCCAAGAAAAAAAGGAAAGAAATCCTTTGATAAGAGTAGCAGAATCATAATCTCCTCCAGACTCCCATCSCCCTTACAGGCATGCAGTGGAATGTCATATAAGAATAACGGTACTGAGTCAGTTCAGAAGACTTGTTTTGCTTGGTTTCCTGTTTCCAATGTGGCCTAATAGTGGATGTCTGGATGAAAGTGAAAGAACAGAAGGAGCGTTTAGTGACATCTCTGCAGAGTTTCRCTGGCTGTGGCTAGCAATGGTACAGGGATTTTCATGGGCCAGAGGTGGTGTCTCTGCACATGTGCTCTCTTTGCACTCTCAGTAGATGATTCAACACAAAGTTCACTATGAGAATATCTTCTGAAAGGATTGAAAACAGGGAGCRATAGTGTCTTTTGTTTTAGCAAATAAAATTGTGTACTTGAAGTACTTTTCTCTCTCCGTAAGACCATGTAGCCATAGCTTAAATCTTGAGCATGTGTTTTCAGCTTGTGGGAATTGTGACCCTTCCCATTTCTGTGAGCAGGTGAGTCGAGTCTTATCACTTTTTCCTGTTGGAATATAGGAATTTGATATGGAAGCAACCAAGAACTTGCTGCAAAATGTTGCATAAAAGAATGGGGGGAAGGAGGAGGAGGCGAGACAAGAGAGAGAAAATGAGCAGTTCTGCATTGTGGGGAAAGGAAGTTTAGTCTTTTATCTGCCAAAAGGTCTTCTGGAGTCCRACGGAATGCCCTCAGGTAGTAAAGATGACTTCTGTATTTATATAAAGAAAGATAATACTTCATTATCAATTCAGGGTGAAGTCTTCCTGCTTCAGGAAGTAAAGCTGCTTGGTCTCAGATTGAATCAACAGAAGAATCTGCATAATTTAATAATTCAAATAAAAAGTAGCTAATTTGAAATCCTTTCTAGGAGTATTATCTCTTACCCTTAGCCAAACAGGCATAAATTGGAGGGGGTATATTATGTTGATAGTGCAAATCAGACTTCGTGGCCTGTATCATCTTAAGTTCTACATTTGTGTGTGTGATGGGAACCCTAGAGACTTCATTATCAGAAAATGAGGTGATTAAAATAAAGTCTATTCTTCAGAGAAAATAGGGGGAAAAAGAAAGATACCTATGAAGGTTTGATGTATCTTGTAATGTATCTAATAACAAAATAAGGCTTAAATAACATTAGGATGTTCTTGTTGGAAGAAAGGAAAATCAACATTGCTGTATTCTCTTTAGCTAAAGAACTCAAGTTTATAGTCTTAAGACAACCTAATTTTCTGATTTATTTATTTTTATTAGCAGATATTGTCTTAAATACTTTGAGTTCAATTGAAGTGATTTCCAAGCTAATCCCAGTACATCCTACTAGGAAGGAAATAAGAAAAGTAATAGACTGGCCATGCGCAAGCTCTGTAGACAGAAGAAACAATTGAGCAAGTTGTGTAGATAGTCTAGAAACTGAAGAGGGATTTATATTTGTGTGAGTATAGTATTTGTATGTATGCATATACAGCTTTTGTTTTTCTAGCAACCATTACTGTAATCCCAGGAAATGAGACCTCAGAGAATGATCTCAGTTCTTGTCACAAGAAGCAGCTCTTTTGAATGAGGCTGTTCATATTAATAACAATTTTGAATTTAGTCATCTTTAAAGATGTTGTCTTTACAATACCTCTTCTTTGTACTCTGTTCCAATTAAAGAAGGTCTCTTTAAAGGAATAAACAATAGTTAGAGCTGTCAAGCATGACTCAGCCCTAACATTCTGTGTGTAGTCTGGTTTGTTGTTCATGCACTTCATACAACTAAAGAGCCAAATCTCATCTATTTGTTCTTAATTTGTGTGGAAGTCTGTCTAAAACTATTTCCGCCCCCCTCAAACCTTACCTGTGGTAAAAACCTATTAATTTTTGAATTCTAGTAAGCAGAAGCAGCTCAAATAGAAGAGTTAGCGCTGTAGACAAGTGCAATGAAAGAACAGCTATTTTTCTTCATATTTTAGGCTAATTTGAAAAAGATTCCTCTAAAAATCTTTTGCAGAATGATTTTCAAATTTGGCTTTGAAGAGGAGGAAAAAAAAGGCAAATGTAAGAGTATACTTACTAGATGATCTTTTTAGTCATTCTTATTTGGATAAATCAGTACGTCTTCTAACAGACCTACTGTATCTGGTTGTCTTAAGTTTTTGTAGAAAAATGGCATGGAATTGTGTGATTCCTGGCAGTAGGTTTATCTTATGTCATTATATTATGAGGTGCTAATTCATCTTCTTAAGAATATAAGAATCAAAGAACTGTAAGCACTACTTCAAAATATGCTGACAGGATAAGCATGTTACACAGCAAATTTGGATTGGTTCAAAATGACAGTGCACACTCTAGTGGCACTTTGGTGAATTTTCTTTCCGTTGATAGTTTTGCTTCCTCTGAGGCAGCTATTACTTTTAACTGGTCATTTCAGTAGTGCATCATACAATTGGATTACCTGTGTTTTACAGGTCTTCAAAAGAAACGAGAGATTAGAAGTGAGTAACAAAGCCTTAGCGTAGTGGTATCAGTCATCTACAGCTTTTGAAACACAAAATTTTCAAATAAATATCAAGATCTTGTAAACATTCTTTCTAAATTAAAAAGTAAAAAATATATTAAATCAACATGCATATTTATATTTTAAAAAAACATAGCCTGTCCTGAAGGAAGTGTACTCTGATCTTCTAGAAATTAAAGCATGTGTTCTACAGCTACACAGGAAATTTTGGGGAAACAGAAGGTATATGAAGTGCTTAAAGATCATGTTTAGGCATATAGATTTACAGAGAACATTGCTCCATTCCATGGGTTAAATCAAAGTGGCATTTAAGCCCTTTATCTATTAATGACATGTAATTAATTACTAACCAGGGGACTGTACATTCAAGATGAATACAAGCAATACAGCTACCGTACTAGATCCATACAAGATGTTAACACAAACCTCAGCACACTTTTGCAATTTATCCCCCAAAGTTCTTATCCCCCCAGAAAATTTCCATGCGTCTCTCTGGAACCTATGGCTGTGGTGTCCTTTCTTTCCCCACAAAAGGTGGGGTATGAGAACAGATCTTTTCCAAGGGGAGTGCAGGTCTGTTATTTACACACAACCTCTTGGGGAAGATGTGAGTGCTCCATTTTTTTGCCTCCTGCAACCTGCTAATGCTCATGCTGGTCAAATACACCCTGCAAGGCCCACATACGCAGCCCAGTGTGGGGCTCCCCATGCTGCCCATCCCCTGTTCATACCCCTGCGTGTGGTACCTGAGCAGGAAGCTGCTGTGTCCAGCATATGCAGAAGTTGTGCTGGGAAGGCAAATTCTGGCAGCCTCAGACTGAGTTTTGAGTGCTGTTCTACTATCCTTCTTCTCACTGTTACTGATGGTCATGATGCTTTTACACTTTTCAAACTGACTCCTTTTTTTAAAAAGAGTCTGTTGGTGGTTCTCTGGTTACCACTGCAAAGTCACCTTCCTTCTTAGCCCTATTATGGGTTTTTGTTTGTTTGTTTACCAAAAACACTCTGAGAGGATGTTTGCTATTTCTTTTGCACACACTGTTTACACTTGCATTCCTATTTTATAAGCTATTTCAATCTAGACTATTTTGCTGAAGGAGATTTTTTGAATTTCCCTTATACAAGATGCCACTCTTCGCTTCCCTCTTTTCTCATAAAATGGGGTTAACTTGCTGTAGTCTTAACACATTTAAATTGCTTTGGTTCCAAAATGAAAGGAATGTGTTTTCTCTTGTTAAAGAGTAGTTTTAGTCATCCCTAACCACTTTTCAAAAGAATCCCAATTTGATCTTCAGCAGATATTGCTACCAGAAGTATCAAGAAGTATTAAATTACAACCTGTTTTGCTAGAGTTAGCTTACAGAACAAGCCAGAGAATAGAAAGGAAAATATAGTAGTTGTCAATTTGATTCTGTGATGTGATCAATGTGGCAGAATTGCATCTACTCCTCAATTCTTTGTAATCTCTTGAGGTTTTTTTGATGGGAACTTTGACTCATATAATTTTTGTACTCTTTAAATGCCAAGCTATCCTTAAAAAGGCATTTAAATTTTTTTCTCCTTCAGTGAAATTCATAAATTGTGTAGGAACATAGGTTTTTTGTTAGGTTTTTTTTTGAGTTTATAGGTGACAGTTGTTACTATCAGATGTTGCTCTTTGCCTGAAATTCATGTTTCTGCCTTAGAGAAGATCTGTTTATGTTAACTCTCTCCTTCAAAATGACAGATTAATTTCCAAGAATGTCCACTTAGATCACAAACTCTTCAAAGACATTAAGAGGTCAGTCTCATTTTAGTGCCTAAAGAATAGAAGTTTCTGTTTAATAAGGGGAGAATGTATTCCCACGACTCCTTCTGGCCTCAGATGATCTCGGACAGGAAGTTTTGATTGTTTCCCTGTATCTCAGTGYACCCAATTTGAGACTGAGGGCCTTCCACTTAAAGGGAAAGATCTGTTTAGTGTCCTCACTGACAAGGTGTGCATGGGTTCAAATAGCTAGAATTTGTGATAAACCCTGTGAGCTTTACAGTGTGTGTCCCTCAGCCATAATGAGTCTTCAGATGATCATTGCAAAAGCAAGTACTGAGCAGAGACACTTCCATGTTCCTTTACTCTTACGGCTGATAATTCAACCTCTTTATTTTAAAAGTCAGTAAGAAGTGTCATTGCTAACCAGAGCCAGCTGGTTGGGATCATTACAGATTTTCTGCTTAAGAAAATCAGGATGCATCTTCTCAGTATTGTCCTAGCTGGAGGACCATCCACGTTGAGCAGGACAAAGTCTGTGTTCAGACTTCCATGCTTAGCCAAGGTCGAGTTGATCACTAGTCGCCATGGCCTTTCACCTGATAATATGGATACTGGATAGCGCATTTGTTTATGAGCTGCTACCAGTTAGGAAGATTCATTGGTAGTAGCTGTGCTTTTTCACGAGATGAGCAGCTCTAAGTGGTTGTTTGGTGTACGTGTAAATTGATATCCACTTATCCTAATCCTGAAGGAGAGCTACTGTCTTGTTCCTCGTTGTTCGCTGGAGGTTGCTTGTCCTCTTTCATCATCTCCTGCTTAAGGTCTGCCTGGTTGTTACATCTGCGTATTTGAGATGTTTTTCATAGATGACTTCCATCTGTCAGATAAGACCTTAAAGCTCAGATCTAAGTGTTTCTATTTTATCTTCTATGAGATTCTCTTCTGACACAGCAACTTACTCATCTTTTGATGAGGAGAGTCTCAAGGGTGGTTGTCCCAGTCTGGAGAGTGAAAAGAATCGAGTCCTCAAGGCAGATGTCCTTCCACTAAACTTTATGCAGCATTCCATAGGATTTACCTTAGACTTTAGGCAGGTTATTTTACCTTGTATAGGGCTCCATGGTGAATTAGTGATTATTATTTACTACTCTGTTTGATGGTGATACGAAATCAGAAATATGGAGYTACTTGTGACTAAATAAGATTTACTGTATAGAAGCCTGAGCTGCACCTGTGATCTCCCTATAGCTATGCAGCTCCAGCTTGGAGTTTACCATCAGGCTGGTTTTATTTTTGTTTTAAAGTTTTTAGCAAGATTATTCTTTTCAGAATGTTGGGGTTAGGAGAAGAAGKAACTTGTATTTTAACATTATTTGTGCTCAGGTGCATAACGTAGAAAGAAATGGCATTTTTATTGCTTATGTAGCTGTGGATCACTACTTTCTGGATAGCAGTACTGTAAACATACCTAGCTTGTGTAGTGTGAGAGTTAATATAGGCAGTGCATCTTGAGGAAATCTAATTACAGGTAAGCATGCTTGAATGCTTAATCATTTTGCTTGCAAATAGCCTCCTGTTGCATAGTCTCCTTTTCTGTCCTTCTCTGTGACAGTTCATGAAAAAAAGGAGATCAGATTAATAGAATGCAACTGAAAAAGAAACTTAGGCTCTGCAGTAGATTTGAGCATAAAATAGATAGCCCAGCTCTGACAGGGAGAGAGTGCTTAGCAGCAGTAAGAACAAGGCAGAGAAACACTGTGGTCTTGCTATAGTCAAAGTAATAGTAGTAAAAGAGGGGCTTGCAAGGGAAATGCTGCATAGTTTTTTGTAGCTTCAAAAGGCTCTAGTGTCAGAGAAGCAAGAAACAAGGTAGCTAGTTTCCTTTGTATATTTTCATGGAGATAGAACCAGCTTCCCCAAGAGAACTTAAGAGTCCTTAAGTAAGTATTTGAAATGCTAACRAATGAAACTTGCACATGTCAATACTAAATTTTTAATAAAAGTGTGAATATGTGGTACCTAAGCTGTTCCCTCTGCTTGTAAATAGATCCATAAGATTCATGCTCTYGCTACTGTTATTTCTGAGAGATAATCTTGAATTCTTTAAAGATTGATATTATAGTTTGCTAATTAGCCACCTGATGTTTGCAGACATGAAAAGAGGAGTTTTATTTACATAGGTCATTTCTTCTTAGTCTGTGCTTCTCTCAGCTAGAAGGCAGGCAGGTAATCATAACTACCCATTTTCTTCCTGCGGTTTTACAGCTGATCCTATTATCTGTTCTGTGATACTATTCCCACAAATKGTCTTTTCTTTCTAGCTACTGTATTTTCTGCCACCTCCAAAAGAAGTTGTAAAAGCRGATTGTCAAACAGTAAGGATTTTTAGTGCTCAAGAAAGACTAAGAAATTTTGCRGGGCTGTGTAGCAAGTACGTTAACTGGATAATTCTTTTGAATGATCAGTTTTGAAATTGCTAGTATTCAGTTAGTATTTAATTAGAATTTAATTAATTAGAATTTAATTAGATTTTTTTTAATTAGTATTAGATTTCCAAGTAATAAAACTTAYGTCATATCTCATCTGTATGGGTGCATTAGAGAAGGCTGTGTTGTCTGAGAGTTACAAATGAATTAGTCAAAATATGAGGGAATGTGTATTCTGAGTATTCATGTAGGCCTTAGACTGAGCTCTGGTTTGTCATGTGGTTTAGGTAGCTTTGTGTCTGTTCCCAGGTACAAACCTAATTGTCTGGGAGATTTAGAGTTTGGAGCAATTATGTACAACTGTGCCCTGAAATGGTAGCTTTGGTGTGTAAATGCATTTGGAGATCTGGCACTTCAGTTTTCCTGGCATCTCACGCTGTCAATGTGTTGGGTCAGATATTATCAACAGCGTTTTGTAAACTTYTAACTGCTTTCACTGATTAGGAACAGTGAATTCGGCTTCAATTCATGGTGTTTTGATAAAGTTTTAATTTTTACTTTTAAAAGTAATCAGTCTCACGATAATTTTTCATGTTTCTTATTTTCTTGGCTGCTCTTTCCTAGACATCCTAGAGGAGGATCCTTTATCCGTCCAAACAAGGCAAATTTTGGAGTAGATTTTCTAACCGCAGTAAAGGACCGATATGGACTGAACGATGAAGATAATGTCCACCCTGGGAAGGAGAGCACATTATTTTTTGGCAAGACCGTGGAATTTGTTGGTATGGATTCTATTATAGAACAACAAAGGCAAGTGCAATATTTGAACATCTAAGGTATGCTGTTAGAGATTGTGCAGGTAGGCAGTAGTTTAGCTACAACGAAAGGAATATTACATTGCCCTCAAAAGTCTTAGGTAATTATTCTGTGCATGCTGAATTATTGTTTTCCCTAAAAAGGTATAAATAAATTTGTTGAAGAAGTAGGTCACTTAAGAATTCTTACACAGGTTCTGATTTCCCATAATATTTAATCTGATATGCTCGTGAGCTCCTGCTGGAGGAGACGGCCTCGCTTGGCCTCCTCTCTGTCTTTTTCTCCTGTACGTGTGGCACCAGATGTGGTGCTTATAGGACTGAAAGGTGACTTGGGTGACCTGCTATAAACCGTTCTTTCTCCGATGGGTTAGTTTTCCCTTGCATTAGTGAATTGATTGAACTTGCTTAGCAGGCATGTGGCTGCAGGATTAGAAAGCGCTGGGAAAACGTGTCTGGGGAAACAGSGTGCTTGCTGCCCTCTGCACAACAGCCTGCCGTTAGGCTGGGGTAGGTGAAACGTCAGGCTTTCTTGCCCCTAATCATGTGGTAGCAGAGCAGCAGTTGCTCTTAAATTTCTTGCAAAGTTAGTCAAAAGCTTGTGCACAAGCTGCATTTAAGTAACTTTGGGTCTACAGATAACTGCAGTGCCTAATTATGTTGATAGTCATTTTGTCTTAATATGGTAGTACTGCAGGATGGAAGAGGGGTTTCTGCTGGGATAAATATCATGTTACTGAGACTGGTGGAGGAGTGGCTATTTAATACTACAGACTGTTCAGATATATGACTTAATCACGAGATTTCAGTGAATAAACAGTAAACTGGAGATCCTGGTAGCACAGAGCTAAGATGACTCAGATCCCTCAAACACATGTTCCATGTTTATAATACTCACAGGTTTATAATACTCAGTGTTGGCTTAATAGCCCACTACAACTGCTCGTTGATATTTTTATCATTAACTTTATTTCAATATTTCTTTTTAATTAGGAATTTTAAGTTTGCTTCTGTTTTTAAATATTCATTGGCGYGTAGGAACACAGATAGTCTTTCTGTACAGTTTGGAGGGCCTACAGTGTAAAATATTGATCTGCTGTTCTTGAATTATTATTTTTTTAAGTCCTTGTACTTGTCATCATGTAAATCTAATTTAAGCAACGCATTGGATTTCAAGAACTAGAAGTCATTTTATTGAAGGAAGGCATTCAAATTAATTAAAGCTAACACATGAGAAAAACTAGGTTAGATCTGTGAAAGTTTTCATGGAGAAATAACATCTTAGTTACATACTAGAGGATTTTTTATGACTAACTTGATAGTATCACTGTCCAAAACATACCTAAAAATAAAAGTAACAATTGAAGCATAACTTTGTTGCATCCTTGTATTTTGCTRTATTTCTTGTTAGTAGTTTACATAAGTGACATTTTTAAAAGACATTAAATATGTTCTAAATTATTTCAGGTACATGAGGATTTTGCTTCTTCAAAAGCTTTTGATGTGGAAATAGCACTGTCATATTTAGTGTTTCTTCCATGTAATTCTATTAATACAGCTGATTTATATTTTTCCTGAGAGGAAATGACAGCATTAGGAAGGGCTATAACTTGAGTTTGTCTGCTGTCTTGAAAATCATCTTGTCCTATCTCAAAAACTAAGCACAACTTCACTGTGGTGGAAGACACTCCAGAAATCTCAGTATTGTGGCTTCATACTTGCCATGTTTTATTCATAGGAACAGGGATTATGCCTTATGAGTGCTCACAATCCTTAATTTAATTTTATAAAGTAAAAAGTAATAGTATTTGGAGAAAGAATGAATGACATTAGTGACTGCCAATATCATGATAATTTTACACAGTCATTGTCCWTTTTGAATAAACGGGTTTTAATATTTTTTGAATATTGTATTCATTATTCTTTTCTACTCAAAAGTAATAACTATATAACTGAGAGGGAAGGCAAAAAACTGCTGTACTGCTAGGGAGGAGGTTTTGCAGTCGGGTCATGTCGTGCCCATTTATCACGTTTTTGCTCATTTATGAGATGATGAGAAAGAAAGAAGCAAAGTCAGGATGGGAATAGGTGCCATCACCTCCAGCACTAGAGATGGCTGAGCTCAGGAGGTGGCAGTCTCCCTGCTGTGCAGGTTCTTGTTACATCTCCCAGAAAGGACCAAGTGGTTGAAAATTGACATAAAAATACTAAATAACTTTGAAACTTGCAAAAAATACTATAGGAAATCCAATGAACTTGGAAGTCCTAATTAAATTCCAGCTTGTATATARCTGCATTTTGTCTGTTTTGTTACTGTTACTGCTTCTTTGTTGTTGTCGTTTTTAGCTCAGCCAGGCCTATTTAATGGTAGTGATGTCAAGACAAAGTAAATGAGATGGGTCTTTTTTCAAGTGAGAAAGATACTACACTGCAGCAATTTGGTGGTGTTAATTCTAGAAAAGCTTGTGTTTGTGAAAAGAGTATTATTTAGCTGCAAACCCAAGGGCTTATATAACACATTTGTATTTCAGGTTAAGGTAACAGAGTGTTCTTTCTCGTTTAGCCGCCTGAACCAACTGGTAGATATCTCAGTTCGTGAATGTGCTGTGAGCCACGCTGGCCAGGAGGAGGAGATCAGCAGAACGTGTCCTAGTATCCTTTGGTGGAGGTGCTGTAGTATGTGATACCACAAATAAATACATCCTTTAGCATTCCGAGCTATTCTCTTGTTTCTTTCTATCAAGAATATATTTTTAGAATTATTTGTATTCACAAGCTTATTTTTTRTTTACTGAGTTAAAAAATAGAAGCCTTCCCTTGTTTTTTTGAATACTGATTGTGGGTAAAAATGGAAGTGTTCTCGTAAGTCGCTACAATGACTGGAACTTAGGAGTATCCAGCAATTTTTTTTTTGACTGTAGAATAGAAACCCCATAAAAGCACAGTTGGAATATTCTGTAGGTACCAGAGGTTGTGAATACATAATAAAGTATATTTTCAAAACACTGCATGTTATGGTGATGTAACCAAACTATACAGCAGGAGTTATTCGCTCATTTATCAGGAATGCATAAAAATTCCTGTGTTCATGCAGAAATTAGTCTACTTCAGACGTCGTAAAGATATGCTCTTGTATAACAACTATAAGCTATTTCCATAGCAAAACTGGAGATACAATTTACAATAATTGAGCGGTAGATTCTTATAGAGAGAAGAATACATTTGTAAAGTAAAGAAGAGGTGGTGTCTTCCATTAGTCCAAACAAGTGTATGCTATTTCTGTTTTGGTACAAAACCTAATTCTAATTTCTGGAAAATCAAGATACGAGATGTTTCTTTTTCTTAGTACAAAATTTCAGATATTAGGCGTGTAGATCTATCAAAAAATCTGATATCATCGTGGGAGACTGCAACAGATATTGCTTCTCAAGTTCAAAATCTGGAAACGCTTAATATCAGGTATAAATATTAATACTAGGGTTTCTCTTCCTTAGGGGGATAGGGATAAGAAAGAAGCAGCGCTTCAAGCTTTGGGGTCAGCTTTCAAAGGGTAACAGGATGTTTTGATACACATTTTAGTAGGAGTTAAGTTCCTTAATACTGTTTTGTTTTGTTTTAATTTTGTCCTTAAACWTCTGGTGAGAGCTTCACTTTCTAGGCAACCTCTTAAAAGGAAAGACCTTGGCCCCTAAGAATTTAGCCTCTGTATAAAACCGAATTCTGGAAGAGGGCTTGGMACAGATGGTTGCTGACCTGAGTACCATGAAACCACAGTTGCCTGAAAAATGATAGAGTACAGATTTCAGTCATCACATTTGCAGCAATTTAGGCATTTGTCAACGTCTTCTGCATGACAAATTTCTTCCAATTTATGCAAATTTGCTCCTTGCTTAGGGGGAGGCTGCAGACTAAAATTTACAGATTTTCATAGGGTATTGTAATCTCTTTTAATCAGTTGCCTAAGAGGTAAAAATAAGTATTTTTGGAATGCTTTTATAAAAATGAGGAAACAGGCAGTATAGATTTTTTTTCTTTTCTTTYATAGCTTGTCCTGCTAGGTGGTTTGTGTTAGTAGTTGAGTAGCATTTCAAACTGCAAACGTTCTGTTGTCTCAGATGTCCTAAAGCATCTAAGGCCACGGGGTCTGTTTCATTCCCAGCTTGGTGCACAGCCCGWGCCGAGCGCCGGCCTCTCGCAGGGCAGGGAAGGGCAGGAGAGGCTCCGAGGGGCCTAAGGAGGAGCCTGGGACCTGCTCCTAACWAGTCCTTGATGCTTAAACAGCTCACTTAGCAATACAGAATTACTCTTTGCATTCAGTGTTAGCAAAGCTGTTTTTCTTTTTTCTTTATTTTTTTTCCTAAGCCCAGAATTTTTCTTTTCTATACAGGAAACTAATAGAGAAGCTAAATGTGTTTTTATCTTCATTTTAGATCTTGTCAAATTTAAATACTGCCTGTTTAAGCAATTTTCAACTGTTTGATAGTGATACTTACTGAGAGTGGATTTTATATGCTTTAGTTTTACTGTGTTTGGATAGGCATTTAGACTCTCAAATTTCAATCTGCACCAAGGAGTTTAAGTCACTTTGTTTCATTTAGTATTACTGACAGTAATTCTTTTCGTATTCAGAATTTAGAGAGGAAAAGGAGGGGGAAGCCACAGATGAGGAGTAAGTACGTATTCACAGAGAAGAGTGGTAAAATTAGGAAGGAGCAGGTTTGAGAAGAACTCATAGGTTTTTTATATCCTTTTTAAATATGCAAAATCTTGGCACTGATTTTTTTAAAACCACATATAAATGATTTTTGTCCTTAATGCTTAACTCCAAATTAGTGATTTCAGGAATAACTGCAGTAATTTTAATATGTGCTAAGAATTACTCTCTTTACACAGTGAAAACAAAATGAAGTTTCCAGCAACATCCATTTCAGGATCCAGTGCGTTTTTAAAACTGAGGATTCTGGCACTTAATCAAACAGAGATAACATGGACAGAGGTAAGAACGTTTCCTTGTTCTTTTGTGTTTGTATCATGAGGTTTGAGAGACAAGCACAGCACAGTAAATATTTATGCATTATATAATTCTGCTAAAATTTGATCCATCATCTTTAGAAAAGCTACTGTGTGTTAGCTGGAAATACAGTGAGTTGTACTGGCACGTAAGCCTAATGAGAAACATTTAACTTCATTTACATTTGTAAATTACTTAGCCAAGATAACTCACTTGAAGAAGAATATAGTTTCGTGTCCCAAAGGTTAGTGATAAAGAAAGCTCTTTGTCTCCATGTAGTTATTAAGGATTTATCTGCATTCTAAGCCACATACTGGAACAATGGGAAACAACAGGAGGAACCTGTGACAGGCAATACCTACTTGACATCCCGTTGCTTCAGGAGGAGATGAGCTTAGTTTCTTTGCACCTACAGAGGCTGCTCRAAATACACGATACCTGGTTATGTGCGACACAGATACTGCACAGATACAACAGAGCTCTGAGATGTTTCTCATSGAGCTGGAACACAGCCGCGTGAAAAGGACGTGCACGTAAAGCCCTCTCTGGTCAGGGAGGTCGCCCTGCTGGCCAGCGCCTCAGCAGGGGCCTCTCCTCGGGGCCAAGGCCTGCAGAGCACGGCGCCCACCGACTCCCAGGAGCTGTAACCCCCCTCTGCTTGCCTCCTTGCACAGAGACAGATTTTACTGCACTGTGAAATCAGCTGGATTTTCAGGTTTTTGCTGTCAGTCACTCTACAGGAGTAGAGCGCTTGCAGAAACTGGTGCTTAAGTAGAAGCTCACAGTGTTTTATTCTCCTCTCTGTAGCMKYRMKGCTACAGAGAGGAGAATAAAACACTGGATGGTCAGTGCTTAACAGTTGTGTTCCTGGGCAGCCAATCAAAGAGAAAAARTAAGCAGAGGCACCTGTCGTGGATGCTCTGCGAACAAAGCGCTTTCGTACTCCTGCTATATCAGGAGTTACTTTGAAAATTCAGCTTTCTATGATAAAAATTGAAAATGATGATAATCCAGGTAATGGAGAATATAGTAACTGTCAAAGGGAATATGAACAAAGTCTGAAAATCCTTGAAATGTTTTAATTAAGATGAAAATAACCTGAAGCTGATGAGCATTTCAGAGTAGCTTATTGCCATGTATGTGTTGTATATGTTGTAGGGGTAGCATAAGAAACAASAGGAGGTTTGTGTTTTCCCTTGCTCCTTCTATTTTGAAGTATTTTCACAGTATAAGGACGTGCCTCAGGTATGAACCTGAGAGTAGCAGTGCTGTGTTTCATGGCCTTGGCGGTGCTAGTTACCTTTCCCTGTGCTTTTCCCATTTATATTGTGTGCTTCCAGAGGTGAAAAGACTAAACATACAAGAACCTCATGGACTTAACGTGGTAACAAATTACTTCGTTTGCAATAAATCCTGGATTTCCATTTTGCTTTCTTGATCAGCAGCGGCTATTCCATTGCCTCTTCCTCCCAAATTCCCCACCACGTTATCCATAGCTCCTAATCTTTCTTGAGTATTAATTTGGCATCAGATTTGTGAACCTCTGTTCCTGTATGTAGAGATTTTTTATGCAGGAGTGGAAAACTTGACCATTTGAGTTTCTTGAAATTGCCACGTGTCTCTCACGGTCTTGGCAATTTACTGGTCATTTGATCGGTCTGTGGAAAAACTTTCTGCTCTGTCCTCGTGACGCAGTTTATTGATTTTGTCCATCACAAAGCAAGATTTTTGTGGGAGAATCCTGCAAAGATCCTCTATAGAGAAACATGCAAATAATTTGTTCACTTTTTCTGCTGTGACCTTCATCCTCGAGCTCTCCTTGGTTTGCCTCATTTTTCCTCTTTATTCACAGGCTTCTTTGGGGGCTTCTTTATCCCTAGCATATGTGGGAGGGGGATAGATAGCCTTTGGTCTCTTGTTGGCACTGGGATTCACTGTGGACAAATTGCAGGYGACACAATATTGATCTTTCTGGGCTGGCTGCAACTTGAAAAGGTCTCGGTCTTGATATTTGCTACATAGAATAAAAAGTAACTTGAGAATGAAGCAGAAATGACAAGGAGCTTTGAGGGCTGCAGTAGTGGAGAATGAGTTAGCTGCTTCCACAGCAAGTTGAATTTGGTCACTGAAAATGGCTCTCATGCTTCTGCTGTGCGTGGGGATGTCTGTGTCCCCGAAGCCTTGGAGCTGCTTTTGCTTTACCTACTTATCTTGCTTTAGGTAAARTTATCTTTTTTGCATAGTGGTTTTTAGGACAAGAAATTTGGAACAAATGTATCTTGGTTGAATTTGTAGCTTCGTTTAACTAATTTATGTTCTTGGGTGTGCTTGAAAACAGGTTAGAGCTGATGCACTGCAAATTCCTGGATTCATCCAGGATTCCAGCTTTCAGGTGCTGCTGCAGTCACGTGACAGGGGAGCCTGGAAGCTCTGCTTTAAAGCCAGCCAGTGCTGATGGGATGTGTGGGTTTCCAAAGCCTCGAGTGACAGGTTATTTAGCCACTCGCCTCATAACAAGGTGTATCTGATCTCCCCAAGACTACTGAGTAAACTAAACTCAATTTCCACATCAGCATAATTTTAATGTAGCTTTACAGCTGATAGTGGAACACTTTGAGAGGCCTCTGTGTAAAAAGCATTGCCCAGTTAACACTAGTACTTTTTCCCCTAAATTCTTAATTTGGGAACCAAAAGTGAAATTTCAAATGGGGTTCAAAAAGAAAATTCCCGTGTCATGACAGCAGGAGGTTCCTGCCGGATGCCTCAGGCTGCATCCAGAAGCTCTGTGCTGCAGAGAACCCTTCCGCTTCATCTCTGCTGGCAGATCCAAGCACAGGAAAGAGACAGCAGGAGGAAAAAGAGGGCTGGGCATTTTGCAATATTTATGTCTGCTTTTGAGAACTGTGGCTTATTCTGAACACATTCCACAGAAGTCTTTATAAATTATAATTTCTGGAATCATTTTTCCCACCATCAGTTATATTAAATGAAGTTTTGCTCTTAGGTTCTTCTTTGTGCTCCAGGATGGCCAGCACTTGAAGAATTGTACCTTACTTCTAATAATATTACAGTTCTGGAAAGGTAAGAAGAGTACCACAAGCATGAGTCAGTCTTCTGTAAAAGTGACTTAGCAGGTGAACCTCAGACTCGATTCCTGTAATGTTTCTATCACGTGATTGTAGTTGTAAAATAAATGGTGGGAATTTCACATTTATACACATACATATTTGTTTGCATGCAATCATGTATTTAGAAAATCATTGTTTTCATTAGAAAATAATTTCCAATGTTGTGCTTTTTTGTTTTGCTTTTTTTTTTTGATGTTGCAGGCCTGAAAATGTGCTGCAGACTTTGAAGGTGTTAGACCTTTCAGACAACCAATTACTGGATGGAAATCAGCTCCATCAAATAGGACATCTTCCCAGGTAGCCACTACACAAGTTTCCTGGAAACTTGTTCTGTCCTGTCCTAGATACTCGTTCATCTCCATGGCTTTTTTTTTTGACCAAAGTATGATAATATTGATGCTGCTTAGAAGGCCTATTGGAATATTCAAATACAGGCATTTTTTTTTTCCTCCTGAGGAGAGAACCAATATATTTAATTGAACTGCTTTCGCCTAGTCTTATTTGTGTTGTCTATTGTAAGACTAATAAGCTCGTGYTGCTCTTTGGAAGAGTTCTCATCTTGGGCTTCAAACCAAAATAGCAACCTGGAGGCATCAAAAAGTTCTTTAAAACAGTCATTTGGAAAAATCACTCCTTTTAATAAAGTTCAGGGCTCATTCAGAAAACCTGAAACTCAAGCACTCGTTTCCTGAGCTGTGTTCCCTGACCCCTTCACAAAGCTGGGTATCGGCTCTGAAGCTGCTGTTCATTTGTCACTCATAATGAGCCATATCAAAAGTTTGTTAGAGTCTTGCACCTTTCCTTTTTTTTAAACAAAAATCTTTTTATATCAATATAGTAATCACTGTATCTATTGAATTGCAGTCTGGAACAGCTAATGCTGAGAAACACTGGAATATCTTCTATACACTTTCCTGATGCTGGATTTGGTATGTAAAAGCAGCAGTTTGTTCATAGCTTTGTCACGCTCTTTTATTCAAGTTTTCTTTATTGTCTGGTAAACTTGCTCTTTTTTCCTAGGATGCAAGACTAAAATGTTTCCTTCATTAAAACAGCTTGAAATAAAGGACAATCAAATATCACAGGTAGGTTAGATTGTGATAGTTCTACATTATTGTAATATCTATCTCTTTGTTTAGGAATAGATTGCATTTTTTTTAATTTCTTTGATTATATGTGTAAGATCTTGAGGCAACTTTTTTTTTTAGTTCTAGATTATTCTTCTTTGTTGATGGGAAACGGAAGAGTTTATTGGACTCAGAGTTAAAAGTGTTTATAAAAGTGTTTCTAGTAGCTAGTTCTGTCCCCCTGGTACCTCATAATGCCCCCTTGCTTTGGCTTTGCTGGGAGCCAGGGGTGCYGCGAGGAGCCGCCCGTGTCCGTGTGGGGGACGGGGCTGGCGACGTCCTTCCCGCTCCGCGGCAGCCCCTGGGCGGCGGCGCCTGGCTCGGTGCCGGCAACTCCAGCCRGAGGCCGTTTTTCCCCAGTAGGATGGTGGCTGCCTCTGGCCTCTGCCCAGAAACAAGTATATATTAAGATACTCTCTTGGTAGACTTTTGCTTCCAAAGATCTTGGCTGCTTTCCTTTATTGTAAAAGTAACTTAAGGAATAGGAGAGAACAGAGGCTTTTTAYTTCTTTTTATACCCTTTTTCTATTGATCCTGTAGCACATTCCCTCCCTGTTGCCTTTAGTCACACAGCAAAAGAGGCTCCTTTTGCCACAAAACTGTCACCTTTTCTCGTCTCCTCTCCTTACTGGGTTTTTACAGCTACTCACTGCAGCAGAGAGCGAGTCAAGCACTACATTTGATATAAACTCTCCAAGTGGTGCAGCTAAATCAGTGTTAGGCCTAACCTAACCATGCACCCCAGACCCTTGGAGCCCAGAGAACACTTACGAGCTAAAATGCAGAGGACTTCTACTCRGAGTTTTCACCTAGTTAAGTGTAGTGCAATTCTATTCGTACCTAAATGAACAAGCTGAAAGCTCTCGGTTCTGTTGACCAAAAGCACAGTTTCCATCATGGTCATTGTGGAGGAAGAGTCCACGTTACTGGGTATTCTTCTGAAATGATGATATTTCTTGTTTGTTCTAAAGACTCTACCTCTCCATTTCAGTGGTCATCTATCAATGAGCTTGATAAACTGCCAAGCTTGCGGTCACTGCAGTGCCGCAATAACCCTTTGATGGACACAGAGAAGAACCAAGAGACCTTGAGACAACTGATTATTGCCAAGATCAGTCAGCTGGARGTTTTGAACAAGTCTGAGGTATGTGGGTTTTTCAGCAAATTGCCTAGCACTGCAGGCACGGGGGTTGTTTCAGCCACTGAGTGAGGATTTGTTCTCAGTTTGCTTTAAAATTATTCCGTTTGCCTGCAATAATAGGGAGCTGGTGTTATCTGAACCAAATAACTAAAACTCTGGCAAGTGTTTATTGTAAAAGGGAGCAGTAATGGCACCTGGCCTATAGTTACAGGAAATAGTGCTAAAACAGTCTTGCATCATAAAGTAACAGCATTGCCATACATACCCATGCGAGGATCAGTCAGTACCTGGAGCTTATAAAGATCTGGATAGCTTTAAAAAATTACTGAACACCGTGGTAAGTAATGGCAAGGAGTCCGTACAGAGAATTAGATTTTCTTCTTGGGAAAGATGACATAATTGCACTGTGGACCATCCCTGTGTCCGTACAGATCCTTCCTGCTGAAAGGAAAGGAGCAGAGCTCGATTATCGCAAAATATTTGGAAGAGACTGGATAGCAGCTGGTGGACACTGGAACCCGGAGAGAAACAAACCAAGTGAAGACTTCCTTGCAGCCCATCCCAGATACCCCTCTCTCTGCCTCAGTAAGTGGCGTTGCCCTTCCTTGCCTCCGGCACTGTGGTCCCTTCCCTTCCCTTCMCTTGGTGCTCGGCYGTGCGCTCCTGCATCCCGAGGAAGCCCCCGCAAGGCCGCTGTCCGCGTGCAGGGAAGGCGGGAGGCAGCCCTGGTGCGGCTGCAGCCCCGAGCTCTGCCTCCCTGTGGAGCTGCCCGCGGTGGGAGCTGGGCTGAGCCCTGCCTCCCTGGGGAGCTGCCCGCGGCGGGAGCTGGGCCGAGCCCTGCCTCCCTGGGGAGCTGCCCGCGGCGGGAGCTGGGCCGAGCCCTGCCTCCCTGGGGAGCTGCCCGCGGCGGGAGCTGGGCCGAGCTCTGCCTCCCTGGGGAGCTGCCCGTGGCGGGAGCTGGGCCGAGCTCTGCCTCCCTGTGGAGCTGCCCGCGGCGGGAGCTGGATCGGCAGCCGGGGCCCAGCGGCGCCTCGGCCTCCCCTCTCTCCCAGCCTGCACCTCCCAGGCCTCCTCCGTGGCTCCTTCGTCTCCGCGTTCCTGGTTCCCGTCAACCTGTTCCTTCATCCCTCACCCACAGAATACGGGGCACCGGAAGAAGGAGAACTGAAAAGACAACAACCTGTGACGCTGAAGAATCAGCTTCTGAGTAAGAGTCTGGAAATGGCCAGAATTAGTGCTGCTTCATTTAAAATACATTAGGCACCTGGCCTGCCCAGGCCAGGTGTATGGGGAATAAAGGGTGGAAAAGCCTTTCCAAGCTCACAGGATTGTAATTTTGCTGCTCTGAATCACATGGATCATGGAGTGCAGAGCTTCGCTGTGGTGTTTATCACTCTAGGATAATATTCTTAATTAAGACTTAGTGGGGGATAGAGGTGTGCAGCAGTGAATGACTCCTCTCCAGCCTGAAATACGTTTGAGATTTAAAGCTTAATAGCAAAACTATTTTGTGATGCTGTTTTTTTCTGGTTGTTTTTTAACATTGCTTAATTTCGGGAGAGTGAAGGAAGATAAAGGTAGCTTTGGTATTGGGGCTGTTTACGTATGTAACGCAGGTTACATCCCCAGTGTACAAATTCACATGTCATTGGTTCCTGTGTGATACAAGAACCACTTTTTTCCCCTCAATCCATGGGCAAAATAATTTTTTAAGACAGTATCTTCTAATAATATGTTTAGATGGATGAGCAACTAAAACACAAAACTTGGCTGACTRAGCATAATAGAAAAACATTTTAAAAGTTTTTAAAGTCTTAATCTCTGAATAAAAAAATGGAGAAGCTACTAACTGCGCCTCAGAAGGTACTGAGCTTCTGAGATGCTGAAGGCCAAAAACCTGTTTTAAACTGGGCAGGCCCTTTCTCCTGCATGGTATTTTGAAAAATTAACTAGAAATTTTAGGTAAATAGTCATTTTAAAGCAATACTTATTTTTTTCAGAAAGCTATTGAAGTRAATAAATTTTCATTTATATTATTGATAAATTAAGGGAAAAAAAATAAGAGCCACGCTGTTAAAGGGCATCGTAGCTGCTCAGAGACAGGCTGCCCCGTGCTTTGAGGCGAGGATAACGCTGAGTGTGTGGAGCGGTTTGTGTCAAGCCCCCAACAAACTCAGAGGCTCTGAGCGAGCCGCTGATTCRCTAATGCTGCCTGTTCCTTTTGTAGCCCTGACAATTAAGTGCCCTGACAAACCTGAGCAGAAGCCCCTAGAGAAAAAGCTGCCAGGTAAGGAGCCATTTCTCTCGTTTCAGCAGCTGACAGTAACGTCTTTCCAAAGCAGTTTGTACTAAAGGGTTGGCAGCTGCCTCTAGCTCTCCCAGCTAATTACTCCCTTGATGATTCTGGCTTGTAAAGGAATAGACACAGCTAGAATTTGCCTGACAAAGTCCTTTTTCTGACCCTTTTACACATTACTTTCAGTCCAGTTCCAAAAGCAGAGGGTTGATGCTGGTCACACCGCTAATGCTTAAGGCAATCAAAGGCACGGTAGCTGGTATGAAATGTGCAGGCTGKGCAGAGCACGAAGCTCAGTGTTTCACAGCCAGCTACCTGGTCTGCCATGCTCAGTGTTTACAGCTGCCTTTTTATAACKGGAATGAGAAATGTGATTCTCACCTTCACCCCCTTGGTATTTACGTAGTTCCAAGTTAAGTTCTAGTATCTGGAGTGGCAACTACAATGAACAGATTCTCTATCAAATAAAGCTGAGGTTTCAAAAAGATGCATCAGGATGGAGCATGAGAAAAGAAGACTTACTCAAGCTTTATTCTAAAATAAAAAACCACATTTATTATCACAAGTTTCATAAAATCAGATACAGCTTTTACAAAAATGTTTGATAGAAAAATACTTGTCTCAGTACAATGTGCAGTATTACAGGAATAACTCACTATTGCTGTGCCTGTAGGTAAAGCTTCAAAGGAAGTGAAAGTTTAACCAAAAACCCCAGTGTCTCTCTTGACAACACAGAGGTCACCTCTGGCCCGAATGACGCTTACTCATTCAAGAGCCATTGCAAAAAGACCCTGGGGTGTAAGTGACTTCATGAACCTCCCCCCCGCAGCTCTGCTGCCGCGCTGTTTGGGCCTGGCGAGCGCAGGGGCTGCAGGAGGGCGCTGCTTTCTCGGCGCGGGCTGTGCTGGGGCTGAGCGGTCGGCGGCCCGAGGCCACCCGCTTGCCTGTGCGTCCAACACCAGCTCCCAACGGGTGACTTGGGAAGCCCCAACCCGTCAATTTGGCATATGGGAATCAAAGCACTTAAATAGCAGTAGCATATGCTGTGTGTTCCACCAGGGATTAAACTGATTGCAACTTGATATTAGCAGTGATTTCAGATATAAAAGACATTATTGCAGTGTTAGAGCTGAAGCAGCAGTACAGCTTTCAGATGCTATCACCAAGTGCTCGAAACACTAGTACGTTGCTACAGCTCCGAGATAGCAGCATTTTTCTAGGATTCTGYTTTTCTTTGACAGATTCTATGACTATTCAGCGGGTCAAAGGGCTGCTGTATCGCCTGCTCAAAATCCCTGGCTCCGAACTGAAGCTGTCCTATGAAAGCTCTAAAGTGAGTCAAAATTCAGTAATTCAACAGTCAAGTACTTGCTGCTGCTGGGATCGGGGGCACGTCCTCAGTGCTACAGCAGGGAGCAGAGTCTGTGTGCTCTTAATCTGAGACCTGAGTTGATTCACAGATCCTCACAGACTGCAACTGCCTGCTTTCAGTTTGGTTTACATGATGAGCTTTCAGGTTTAATCTGGTCTKTTCTTTGTTGTTGTTTTTTGATTGATTGTTTTTTGTTTTGTTTTCATCTTACTCCAGCTGGAAGGAAAGGAAGTTGACCTGGACAACGACCTAAAGCCTCTGCAGTTCTACTCGATAGAAAATGGTGACTCTGTGCTAGTGAGGTGGTGAGAGGGGACCCTCGTGACAGAGCGAGGGGAGACCCAGCGCTGGAGGGCAGCGGAGGTGGGGGCTGCCTGCAGGGAGCGCCTGACGCTCGCGCTGTGCCCGAGAGCGCGGCCTGCGGCCACGGCGCCCGCGCGCTGCTGCCAGCCCTTAGGCCTAGTCGCGGCTCTTCACCAGAGGTCTTGCTTGGGGCTGAAGAGGCTCCTGGGAAAGACAGCCAAGCAGCCAGGGCYTGGTCCTGTCTGGGAAATAAACTATTGGCAGAAGAGTTTATGCTCCTTCCCTGCTGTAGGGGTGAGTTTTGCAGTTTGTTTTTTTCACACTGAACTCAGTCTGTGCTGTAGGTGCAATATCTTTTCTTAGAATAATGCTAGGACCAAGTTAGTGCTGCACGGAGAGAGGCTAAAGAGGCTACTTACTGGTTTGTTTTCACCGTTTTCCAAAGCCCTTAAAGCAAACAAAAGTGGAACAGCAGTAACTGTGCAAGTACCTATGCACCTTAGGCTACTTAAGAACAGACCTTCATTCTACCTCCAGCATTAGCATCCTGCAGTATAACTAAGTTCTCAGCGTCCTGCAGGGAATTACTAGTTATTTCACATTCCTTAGTGTTCCGTTGCTCAAACTCACTTTAACTTTCTACCTCCAGCTTCATCTCTAACAATGCATCACGCTATGAGAAACCCCTCRGAGACAGGCTAAGTTTGCAGTACTTCAGCGTTTGGTATAGGCAAACTTGGATACCGTTCTCTCCAACACGACAACAGGGGAAGCAAAGGAAACATAGATCGTAACCCCAGCTGGGCCAGCCTCTCGGAGCAGCCCCTGCAGCAGGGCTGAGCAGAGGCCCTGCTGCAGCAAGGCTTGCCCCGGGCTGGGCACAGCTCTTAGCTGGACACTGGTACAGCTCTACACGGAGTTAAATCAGTAGTATTCTCACTTACAAAAGACAGGTCAGGTGGCATTCTTATGTGCATTTATTAATTACAAGTAGTTCTTTGACTTTTTATATAAAAAGGAGATTGCTTATCTTAAACGTTTTGGTTTTGTCTGATCACCGYCTACACTATAGAAAATGGACAGTATCAGTCTGCCTGTAGTTATCAAAAGGGCTGTGCAAATACAGGGAACACCGCAGCTGGAACCCAGCATTATTAAGTGGTACCTTACTAGTCCATCCTGTTTCCAGAGGCGGAGGCAGCGGGCCCGTGGTGCCGCCGAGGCGAGCGCGTCACGAGTGCCGGCAGCGGCAGGGATCCCCGCAGCGCTCCTTGGCTCCCCAGAGCTGCCGCAGCTCCTGCGGCGAGTTCTGCGGGGAGGAGAGCATGCCGCCCGCGCACGCCTGCTCGCAGAGCCACGCGCCGTCCTGCGGGCACCGGCGCCTCAGCCACCGCCGCCGGGGCGCCCGTCCCGCCCTGCCCTGCGCGCCCAGCCTCCCCAGGCCCTGTCCCACAGGGGTGCCCACCCAGCCTCCCCATGCACCACAGGGCTGCCCGTCCTGCCCGCCCAGCCCCCCCAGCCTGAGCCCTGCAGGGGTGCCTGCCCAGCCTCCTCCTGCCCCRCAGGGCTCGCAGCAACAGGCTCTGCACCTGCAAGAGGCAGGGGCAGGGCCCCAGCCCAAGCCACTTGTCACTTAGGGGGTCAGGTGGTAGCAATACAAATTCTGATATATAATTAACCTGTTCCACCCCTCCCCGGGTTGTTTTACATTAGCTTCTGTACGGCAGAAGCTTGGAAGCTTGTGGCTTTCTGGAAAGCTTGTGGCCCCATTGTGGCTGCACTGGGGTGTTTGCAGCTGAATTTGAAGTCATTTCAACTCGGCAGCCTTGCCGGTGGGACCAGCCTTGGCCTCCTACCACAGGCAGCACAAGCAGCRCTGTGGCCATGCGGGCAAGAGGGCACTGCTGGCCCCGCTGCTCTGAGCACTGAGAGAGCCCCCCCCGCCACTGAACTATTCAGAAAAAAAAAAATTACAGCAGAGGTTCAGGGTTCCAGATTGCTGTGGTTACCATTAATGAATCTAAGTTTTTTGGTCTTAGACTTTTCATTYTCCATATATGAAGATAAGGGAGTCTGCACTGGCTAGATCCACCAGGATTCCAGTTATGTGGGCCACCCCTTTGGCACATGTGAAGGCACCTGTGGAGCTGAGGCTGGAAAGCGCTTAACCTCAGCTTGCCTGTGCCTTGGTACGTGCCCCGTGCCCACACCCCTGACCCCAAGAGCCCATTCACACTTGTCTTTCAAAAYCCCTCTAGCTGGCTTGCGCCCGCTTTACAGAGCGGCAGAGCAGTGGGAGAAGCCATGAGGCGGTGGAAGCCCCTGCCCCCAGCTGCTGCAAAGGCCTGAGCCAGACAGCAAGTGTTACCACAGAAGAGCAGAACTTCCCCTGTGCAGGAGCACGTTCTAGGCGCTTACCTTTCCTCTCTCGTTTCTCATCCATTCCTTTTTTAATTTTAACAAGTGTTTTTAGGATTTTATCTAATGGCTGTTAAGGGKTTTTTTGTTTTGTTTTTTAATATTTCTTATAGTTTGTGCTACTTAGAACAATAGTCATGGTCTCCTCCCGTAAGATCAGAGATTTTCTGCACTTACCTGGTATCGCTTGGGCCCTACAGCTGCCATCCAGATGCCCATGCTCACATCCTCACCCTAAGGCAACACATGTGAAAAAAACTGAGTTACCAGGACTTTGTGAACAAGAGCAGGTCGCCTCAGCTACCTGCTGCGTGGCAATAATGAAAAGCTACAGCAGAGATTTTAGATATGTTACATTAATCGTCCCAATTTTCCTGTCATAAAACAGTTATTTTCACAAGGAAACCATGAATAAAAACTGAGCCTGCAGCTCCATATGTCCTTAACACAAAGCACTCGTGCTTTGACACAGAGCAGACACGAGGCACAGCAGCCACATGCGCTCCAAGATGCCCAAGCACCTAGCAGGGGACCCCCCCCCCACTACTACCATGCCCTCGTGCAACACACTTTCCCTCCTCCCAATACAACCACTGCTCCCCAAAGTGACAGAACAGAGCAGAGCCTCCCGTACCTGGTACGTCTTCAACCTCTGGGAGTTGCTGGCCAGCCACTCGACGATGTCTTTGGAGATGACATAGCCAGACCCGCAGGCGAAGGCTGGATAGGCGGGACTGGGGTACTCCAGTTCTTGCCATTTCCCAGTTCGATCAACCGCCCAGTTTAGTCTGAAACTGAGGACCATGGTAAGTGGCTTGGTGTTCATACAGAGCCCCTGCAAGGCCAGGAACCTGCAGAACCTAACAAACACCTTCCTGTGGCACCCGCAGGAACACCAGCGAGCAGGATGGTGAGCAGAAAGCAGGAGGCGAGCCTAAGTACAGCTCAGAGAGCCTCATTTCTCTAGGSTCACACATTTAATCCAGCACAACAGCTTAAAACAAGTATAGTTTCACCTTGGGCAGGAAGAGCAGCTTCTCAAAAGGAAGGCAAGCAGYGCCCTGCCCGTGGCCCGGCCAGCGGGGCTGCACCAGCGCCGGCTGTGCCCAGTTACGCACTGGGGGAGGGAGGGCACARGGCCACTCGCAACACAAGTACCTGCTTCTGTTTGCAGCTTGACCTTACTGCTCTAATATCATTATCTACTTGTTCAAGTCCCATGATGAAGACATGTTCTAAAGCTACGCAAAGTATAGAGAAGCTCAGCCTATTTTAAAGAAATATTCTGGAAAGCTACTGTAAAGCATCAGCTTCGGTATTTGAAAAATCAAAGTCCTACACTTAAAATAGGTCAGCTCTTTATAGCTTCCACAGGCCAAAGAGAGGACACCCCCCCCCAAAAAAAAAAAAAACAGTCCTAAAGCAGTAAATTGCTGAACATTAATAAAAAAACAAACAAAAAAGAATCTTTTTAAGACAAGGCGAAAGACTCACTTTCCCCACCAAATGTTTGGCCTGTCCAGGTTTTTCTGCACTATCCTGTTAAAAACAGCCTCCAGGTCAATGTAACAGTCATCATCCGTCTTCAGCAACAAATCAAAGCTCGTTGATTCGACCGTCCTGGAGCAAGAAGAAGAGTGATGAGACGCTGAACAACAGCCCACAGCTGTGCAAAAGACACCTCTGCCAGGGTTTTGGGGGAAGCAAAGCTGAAAGGAGGCAGGAATGACATATTCCTTCCCTCAGCTTTTTAGTGGTTTCCCTATTGACCAAGGTTGGTCTACAGGGAGGAGATGCAGCTGCTACAATCTCATCYCATGCAGCAGGGATTTGTGCACGAGCTGAAGGGAAGGAACTGAACGAAAGGGCTTTGTTCCCTAGGACAGATGGTGGATTTGCTTACAATGAATCCGTCTTTAACAGTGTTGACCTTACAAGGATATGAATTCCCACTGACGATGGCAGCACRGCTGTCAAAAGCCAAGGGTCTGTGGGGGAAACAAGGGCCGTCCCTGCTTACAACACAAGGGGCCAGCTGAYGCAGAGGGTCAGCACTCTGAGTCTTCAGGAACAGGACAGAACAACAGTGAAAGGTCACAAGGAACATCCGTGGCAACAGCTTCGTACTTATTCTGCCGTAGTGAAGCATCCGTTAAATGTGAAATACGTAGCCTTTAACTGTCTGAAATATTTCCAGATCTGTCACTTGCAAAATAACTGAAGAAGCTCAAAATTCTAGAGATTATTCCTTGGTTTATCAACAAACAAAGCAAGTTGCTAGATACTGTAAAACATGGGATTGTCCTGCACTGCAAGCCACACCAGGAATCCCTCCCACAGTAATCCCTCTCTTCCCAGCTCACCATCGGTAGAAGTTCAGCAGTTTGGCTGGAACATTTCTGTAAGTGTCAACGACATCTACGAAAACAATATCGTCATAGGCACTGCTCTCCTCCTTCAATAAAGCGTCTTCTTGCTCGAGTTTTTTGATATGACTTGCAAACCTTTCAGGGCGGGTATGTAGGCTTCTCAGAAGGGCATCACCCTCTGGAAAAGAGCAGCACTGATAGACACAACGTTCTACTTCACAAGCTTCTCTTGGATCATATGCAACACACTCATAAAATAAATCTGGAAATGTGTCCTACTCAAAACAGTTAAGAAAATCCAACCATTACAAATTTGTATCAACAAAAGTTAAGACTTGCTGAGAGGAAAATAAATATATAGACATATATACATAAATATACACACCCTCCTACACATTTGCATTAAGTCTGATATAACTTCTATAATGTTTAAAGTAAAACAGTATCTTCTTCCTTTTCAGTAACAAGAACATTCAACTTTTTAAGGGTGTTTAATACAGGGAGTTGCCTGGGCCTGCACTCTCACTGCCAGGTACATTAGCGAGGCTGTTCTCTATTACCCCACTGAGTTCTAAGCATATCTATCTGTATTTTTATTGAAAAAAAATACAGCCCAAAGCAAAAGTCAGACGGAGTGGCTGACAAAGGGAGAGCAAAGACACCGTATCAGGACATTGTCATTAGGCAGAATAAAATAGAAGAGAAAAATCAATTGCTTCTGTTAAAATAAAACATATTAAAATGCTCAAACTCATAGAGATCTCATGATTTTTACCTCAGCAAAGTAATTAGTGACCTGAGTGTGTCAAAGCAGCAAGTATGATGTTACGGCCTGCAAACTTACCCTGAATAGTGTAGATGAAGCCACCTGCTACTCCCTCCACACCTTCCGTGAATTCGTGTGGCAACGACCCTTCCCCTGCCTGCTCGAACACAGCAACGGAAAGAGAGAAAGCAAGTAGTTCATCTCTTGTGAGGGAAGCGCTGTCCTCTGAGAACTTGAGTTGTAAAGTTCTATGGGGATTTTAATCAAGCCCATTTCTGAGGTGACTCACTGTGGTGACTCTGAAAACCCCTCCTCCGTCATTCACTGCCACTTTCTGAAGGTTTCTCGAAACAAGGCCCTGAAGATCCTGGCTTTCCCACACGATGGTGCCTTCGAAGCTCTGTGAAGAAAGAGAGCACAACTCAGTTACACAGGGGTTAAAAAACTTCAAAAGAGGAAAATCAGCCCTTTTTTTTTCCCATTTAAAAACGGTCAGCTTTAAGCGAAGCACATTTTAAACATACATCTTTTACTGACTGCTTACTTATTATGCTATAATAAAAAGTAGTTACAGATTAAAAAAAAAAGACATCAGTGAAACTTCATTCATGCCTTTCAGATGAATCATGAGCCTCTGCATTAGGAACATAATTAAAATTTAACAGAAGCCCAGCATAAAAGCCTTCAGCTTTTTAACTTCATTAAGATGGTATCTAAAGGTGACCTGAAGTACTTTGTAAAATATCAGCTATAAAACCTGTGTTACCAAGAGCATACATTGAAACAGATTTGGAAACAAATGCTGCTTTTTAGTTGCATGTCACATTCAGAGATCAGAGACCTGATCCTGCTGTTGGCAAAACCCAAAGGAAGCCACAGCCACCTTTATTCCAGCAAAACTGTCACAAGCCGCTCTATGGCAAGTAGGRAAAGGGAGAGGGACAAGTGAATCTTGCTGATCTTGACCAAGCTAATCATGTCTTTGTAATATCCTTCTGTTGTGCTCGAAACATCAGACACACAAAGCTCTTTCTGCTTTTAGAAACTTATGCCCTGACCATATTTTATGCTGATCTCCAAAAAAGCAGGAGGGAAAGGGGTGTCCCATTCTCTGTGGAGAACCTAAAATGAGGTAGTTTTTTCTCAAAAGCCAAAAACCTTCCCACAAGAGTGAAGAAGGTCTCTCCAAGAAAACTTTTTGATGAATTCTTTTTCCAAGCTTTCCTTTATAACTACCGGTGACAAAGAAACAGGTCCTGCCCGTCAGCACAYGCTGCCAACTACCGTCTCTCCTGCCTCCGCAAGTAACAGGGGGTTTCACGAGCGACTCTGGTGGTGACCCCAAGAGCAGCTCCGCTGCTGCACGTACCTCGGGCAAAATGAACTGCTCCACTGGCTTGTACCACAGCCCGTTGACCTGCACGCCGCAGCTGGGCGGGCTGAAGCGAGCGCTGAAGAGGGCCTCCTGCGTGCAAGGACGACAACAGCAGTGAGCAGCAGCGCCGCGGCCCCGCGCGCGGCTCCACCATCCTGGCTAGGTGCGACTGAAACAACAGGCTTTTCGCTTCAGTACGATACGGACTGGAAAAATGCTTCTCCAGATGGTCTTATAGCTTCACAGAACTGACAATTCATACTGATAGAGCAGACTAGCAGAGAGGGCGAGTTTCACTAGCAGTCTGACCAACTTCAGCGCAGTGCTCAGGGCACTTCAGTGCACTTTCTGCACCTGCCTTTAATTTTTAGCTTAGCGTTAAATTCCTTCTACTGTAACATAGCCAGAATTGGCCCATCAAGTTACTAGTGGAGTTAAATAAATAAAATAAAGCAAACACAATGGTCATGCTCAATGATCTTTTTCTCCCAGGTTTTCTTTAGATAAGCACTGAGCTCTCCTACCAAACCCCAAACTGAGCCGGGCTAGGGGAGAAGYGAGCACTGCTGGTTTGACTATTACCTGTAAACACCAGCTGCTGGAAATCTCAACACGTCTTGCTGGAGGATAGTTAAGAAAAAATTACAGATGGACTGCATCTCTTTGCCTCAGAGCACTCTGGGCTCCCCCTGAACATATATTTAAACCTATTATATATGTTTAATTCCTTAATACTTATTTAGAACCCCAGACACAACCACAACCGTGTCTTGGTATGAGAGATTAATGTTCTTTTGAAAAGCATTCATGGTGCTTTGTGAATTTCATTTTCCCTTTTTTACAACCAGTTGTGTGTATATATAAGCTGTGAAATAAGAAGAATTTACAGTGCAATAGGCAAAAAAAATACATCATTCATACGCTAGTCAGCTAAGTAGCTCTCCTAAATCATCACAGTATAGCACTTTCTGAAATAACTTAATCCACAACAAAGAGAAAATAAGATTTAGTTCATCTGCAAAAGACTCAGGACAGTGCCCTACCTCGTGCTCTGCCTGGTACAGCTTTACAGTGATGTTGCGCTGGAATCCCACACYGTCAGCCTCATAAAACACCCCAAGGCTGGTAATGACAATGGGGTAAAGCACTCGGAAGTTCACACTGACAACCCTGTCCTCGGAGAGCACGGAAGGTCTGTTCGCTGGGAAGCTGAACGCCTCTATTTCCTGGTTTAAAACTGTAGAGGAAAGAAAGGAGAAGGGGGAAGTGAGAAGATTCCCTTGCCATGGCACTGGATACAGACCAGGTGCAGCAGTTAACTCGGCTGGCAAGTGCAGAGGGGAACGGGATGCTGGGGAAGGACTCACAACAGGAAGCAGGGATGCAGCACCCGGCTGCCTTCAGCAGCTGCCAGCAATGCCTACAGAAACACGAGTGTGACTGCAGGAGCATCTGTACATTAATATCTGGAACACCCAGCCATGTATCAAAGCCGTATACACCTCCAGGTAACTGGGCTCCCCTCCCTGAGCCCAGTAGCTCCTGTTCTTGGGAGAATGCTTAAAGGAATTGCTGCCATTTGGAGAGAAACCAAAGTCTCATTCCAAGGTGAAACATCACTYTAAGAGCCAAAGAGGTCCTTAAGTTCCTTAATTCGGAATTAAAGAGCAAAAAATAAATATATATATTTATATATATAATTTCAGCTAAGTACTTTTACATAGAAGCATTTCCTTATTCTCAGGTTTATTTTTCTAAGTTGTTCCCTCTGCAGGACACATGTGCAAACCCTGCCAGCCACCCATGACTGGGACCTGCTCCCTGCCGGTGTCACCTCGAGGGAGGTCTGCCTTGCCCCGGGATCCCCTCCTCAGCCTCGTCTGCGGCTCTCATCCCAGCTCTATTACACGGGGACAGAGCAATAAATGTGCTTTCCACAGAGCAGCCTCTCCCACGTCACCAAAGGGAAAGCAAATCCATGAGCAGTCAGCAATTCGCCCCTTGGAGCCGCAGGGAGGGCTGGCCCGAGGCACCCCAAACTGTTCTCCCAAGGCCACTTCCCGCACCCACCACGGCATCTTTAAAAGCTGATGCTGTACCTGGGTTACTGATGTTGAGCAGCTTGCAGGAGTAGGGATCTTCTCTGTCCTCCACTGGCACAGCACAGCCATGCGCACCTATTATAAACTTCACAAGGACACTAAAATAATTTGGCTTTATTAACACCAGCTCTCTTCCCTCTTCCCTCCGCTTTCAGTAAACTTATTCCACCACAAYAGCCTGTCTTTCACAGGACTAACATTTTGAACCTCTTACAAATCAATTGCCAGGCTCAATGCAGAGTAACTCTGTGAATCTCTGCGTGGGGGATTCGTGCTCAGTGCCAAACCCATATCCATAGGGCACACTGCATTTCACAGCCAGGCCCAGGGAGTGATCAGCAACCAGCACCGGCATTCAGGACAGCCAGCAGGCTAAGCAGAAAGAGATGGGAGCCGGGACTGAGGGATCCTGCAGCCCGGCCTCCTCCYGACCAGGGCAGGACTGCTTAAACGTCTGAATTCAAAGTTAATGAATACATTAATAATAAGCATATATAGCACCAAAGGAGGCACAAGGACTCCAGTCTTCACTCACAGTGAAGGGTCTCAGCTGTGGGTTGTGTTCAACCAACTGGTTGCCCTTTTTGGCCTTGATCTTGGCAACATCACAGCCTGGAGGCACAAGCAGTAAAAAACAGCAAGGGCTCCCTGCTCAGCCCGGGCTCCTACAGCTTATGTATYCCCCTCAAACTCCATAAAAAACAGGGAAAGGACAGGTTTTACCTGAGTGTAGCAGCTCTAAATTGCACAGTAAGACAAAATTTGTAAATGGGAAATGGCTTTTGCTACAAAAGAGGTRCCCAAATTACAAAGTTCCCAAGGACAAACTGCAGCAGAACTTTCCCATCAAAGCCATGGCTGTTTGCAGACTCCAGCTTAAGCAACCAAGAAGGGTTCTGCTAATCACTYACACTGCAGGTGTCTGGAATAACTGGTACAGCTTGGAATAAAGCTCAACCTTAAGGCTGAAGTTACTCTAGGAAGCTTCTGTGGTTCTCCCGCCGTATGCCTGTGCTTGCTTTCCAGTATGCTGGATTAATAAGCAATCTAAGTTGCATACCACGCAAGGCAGCATTGCGATGCAACAAAGGGAAAGTCATTATGCACTGTGTGCGCCGCTTCTTGTATGCTATTAATGAACAATCRCATCTAATTGCAAAAGCTCGGTATCAAAACCTGAACCTGACTCACTTCCATCTGCGATTCRGGAGGGCAAAACTATGGAAATGTAACAGTGTAATCTGCAGCAATTCCCAGCAGCTTCACGTTATAATTTAGCTCTCCAGCTTCCCCGTGGCTGCCGYCCCAAGTCCCAGGCTGCATCTGAAAGACTCTGCACCAACAGCAGAGCCACTCGTCAAAAGGCCTTTAGGACGGTCCTTCTCAGCAGAGGGACACSATAAAGCTTCCTTTGTTTCTTCGTTTATAATGTTGCCATCAACTTTATTCTGACACACTACATATGGGGTAGTGTAGAGGAGCCCAGTATTATCCCGTGTAATTCCCACAACAGCAGTAAGCAATCAAACAATTTCAATTTCCTCTTTGTATTAAAAACTTCCAGCCCAGAACAAGCAGTACTTTTATATATTTTATATATTCCTAAGTAGATTTTTAAAATGACCCAGTATAGGATGCTCAGAAATGAAGGCATTTTTTTCCCCCAGAAATAAATTAAAAAAAAAAAAAAAAGGCATTAAACCAACACATTTGCTCCTGGTGTTGGCAGAAACACAAAACACTGGGGTTACCGTTGGCTCAGCGCGGGATGTTGTTTCAAGTGCTTGAACCACGTGTCCCTGATGACGCTGCGCAGCTCATGGTTGTGCCGCGCTGACAACACTCCTACRACGACATCGTAGTGCCCCAACTTCCAGCCAGGAAAGAGGGCCAGYGGACCTGGGAATACACAGGGACGAGGGTCACCATGGGCAAGCGTTAGCCCCATCTCAATAACCAACGCGCACGGCAAAGGCAAGAGTGAGTGCTGGCATCCGATGGAAGCAGGAGGCAGAAGAAGCGCTGCTATTAGAATTCACTGCTTCTCTACCTAGGGAAAACCTGTTTACACGGTGCCTCTCATTTTCAGACAGGGGGGGGAAAATGGGCCCCTTTGGCTCACCGTTTCCCCCTAATATGTCAGGGTCTGTCTTGTTTCTTGCCCTCAGGATGCTCAAACTGCTCTGCCTTCACAGAGTTTTAGTTGCCAACATGGAGGAGTGCCCTGGCCTTTCCATAGCTGGATGTCACAACCAAGCCCCCTAGCACACAGTTTAGCTTGGGCTGCTTTAACTGGGAGATCTTGAGAGTCAGACTTCTTCCAAAACCCAGTTTTGACTAGATAGAAACGTGAGAAGCTGTGACGTGAGGCCTGCAAACACCCGGGCAAACAGCTGAACCAGGAGTCTCGCTTATCAGCTGTTCCAGAGCTGAGATTTATATTTAGCTATAGCAAAGGATCACTTCCATCTCCTCTAGTCATGTTTTTTTTTCATTAGGCTGCAGATAAAGAAAACAAACCTAAATGCAACTGCCCTCCAACTACTCCTGACAGCACAGGAGTGATTTTTTTTTTCAAAAAAATCTATCTGTATAGAGACCAAAAATACCTCCAAGCCCATACTATGTCCTCCCACAAGAAAGACCTGAGTTCGAGCCAGATTCTGCGTTCTGGCTCCTGGTTGCTCCACTTTGAAACTGAGACGATGCATGGGCCCTGCGAGAGCTGTTCACTGCCGTGACCCTTGAGCAGCTCCCACCCAGTGGCACCGCGCAGCACTGGGGCCCCATGCACAAACATGGGTTTTCCAGAAAAGCGTGAAGTTCCACAAACGGGTTAAAAACGAAACGGCAGCCACAAACTCGTCACCAGCACCAGCAGAGCATTCCACTGCCGTTCCAAGAGCAGGTTTAGGGAGCGGGTTTGCATGGCAATGCCACCAAAGCCCCCGCACGGAGCAGGGTGGCTCCCCTGGCTCAGCCCGAGGCCCTGTGCTGCCGCTGCTCACAGCCGCGCAYCCACGCTCGGGGCACCCAGGGAGCTGCACCGTGCACCCAGCTGCGCAGCCCTCGGCTGTGCCTTGCGCCGCCGCACGCCGAGCACATTGCCAGGGAGCCTGGCCTAACCAAGCCCCACGGCCCTTCACCAGAGCCMAGGGTTCCTCGGAACCCCTCCGCAGCCGCAGCAGCCCTCCCGAGGCAGCCCTTGGCCGCCCCGGCTCCCCCTCCAGCCTGTGCTCRCTCTGCAAACAGGCTCTGCAGCCCCAAACACGAGCCGGCTCTCTTGGAGGACTCCCACGTCTGTGCAACGTTTACACAGATTTTGCTCCAATGACACTGTCACTCAGGGAAAACAGACCATTTTCCAAAATTAATGAAAGATAAAACCAAGAACACAAGTCTATAGGGCCAACTGAATTGTAACAGCGTAAGTTGGCTTGAATCAACTTTTTAAAACCCTAAAAATAACCTATTCAAGTAAAAAATAAGTATTTATTAGCTTATATTCTTAGAGGAATGAAGCTTTTTCTTACGAACCATTCACACAGGGGTACAAGGTTCATGCTGCATGTGCTTCCCAGCTAACACCCTCTTACTTTTAGAGCAGCCAGCCCCTTTCTCTTGTTTTATGCCTTGGGAAGCGGCACCACGGTGCTCCGTACTTGGAAGATCCTTGGGTTATGCCATTTTATTTCTAAAGCCATTGAAAACAGGCAAAAAACAAGAAAGCTTACTCTAGCAAAAAACTAGKGAATAAGCTCCCCACTTGTAAGCAAAGGTTTCTACTTCCCACTCAAAAGCAGGATTAACATTTCTTAAGCTTTCAGGAAAAGAATCAACTGTCTCTCTCTGAGCTAGTACTATTAAAAAAGAGGGGACTGCAGAATAAAGAGGTACAGGAAACATATATGAGCCTATTATTTATTTATGGATAATTCAGATGTGTGCATCAGGATCTGATACAGTGTAAGTTAAAAAAAAAAACACTGCTGACTTCCAAGTCAATAATAATGAAGTATTTATACATGCAATCAATACTTGCCACGGSGGGCGAAACTTACTTGCTTATGTGTTCTATTTCTGTTGTTTCTTAGGCCACCATTTTACATGTCAGTGATAGATTTAAAAATATGTACTATATTTCTCTTTTCTTATGTTGTTTGTGCAAGCTAAGCAAGACTTCAAAATTTCCAATTACAAAGAAAAGAAAGAGCTGCAAATTSCGTGGTTTGCAAAGGGGAGGCAAACCAGAGACACAGTCCTAATCCAAACTGTGCCTTGGGCTCTTGCATGATCCAGTGCAAGTTTCTCCCTGCATTTTTCAGCCTTCCCATTTGCTCAAGGGTACCTCACAAGCAGTGTGGAACATGAGCCGGCCACCAAGGAGGTCCCTGCTCACAGGCACCTATGGCCCTGGCCAAATGAAAGCCACCCCAGCAGGCAGCTCAGTGTCTCCAAAGCCCAAACCGCAAGGGTCACCAGGCACCTCTGCTTCCTGCGAGGTGACTCTCAAGGAACATGTCAAGTTAAGCTGCTACTTATATTTACTGTCCTTATAAGGAGATGAGAAGATTGAGAGATCATTTTAGCTTGATTCTGTCAATAAACAAGGCAAGTGTGATCCTGCTGCACAGGGGTCTATTGATCCATCTCCCATCAATTTCCAAATTCATCAATCATTTTCAGTCAAGTTTGACCCAATTTGGCTCTCAAAGTAATTAAGTTCCTACATGTTTCGTGCAACTGGGCTGGGCAGACAAGGGATTTCTTGTAATGCCTGTGCTGAGGAAGGTAGCAGGGCTGGCTTAGGGGCATTCTCAGGCACCAGCGAGTCCCCACTGGTCACTGCTGCTGCAGGAGATCTCCACGGGGAGCTGGACTTTGCATCTTCTGCTACCCATGCAGCTTTTCAATAACAAGTAAATTGAATTAGATATGCCAGGAAGATGTTAATAGAAATATTTTCAACTTATTCACTTCAAAGGTAAGGTTAAAATAAAAGAGAAGCCCCACTCCAACCAAAAAAAGCAAACACACACACACTCATACATATTCCATCTGCTCTCTGCCTATTCCCGTGACTCTGCATCCTTATTCCTGTTTTTAACTGCCTTTCCCTCCAGCACTGCATTGTGAAAGATGCAAACAAGCTAGAGGAAGGAATTAAGGAACATAAAGAAGGCTTTTATTCACAAAATGCTGACACATGCACCAAAAGAACAAACCAAAGAGCAAAAGCTGCTCTTCTCCTCCTAATCTTCTTCCCTTACACTGATCTGCTGTAGCTCATCTGCATTAAACATTTCCGTGCAAGCAGAGCTCCGTGGCCTTGCTGCAGGAGCTATTTTATACCTGAGCTAAAATTCACCACAATGAGCACCCCAGGTCATTGCAGGGGCACAGGACTCCTCCTGAGAAGTCAAAAACAGGCTAATAGCTCCCTCCTCCTCTGTCACCTGCGAGACACAAGGCTTGTCTATGCAGGATGTAACCCAAATTCCGCAAGGTAAATCATTAAACACAAGTCAATCCCGTATGTAATTCCATGGCACTCATGCTYGAAAAAAAAAATGCTGCACCACAGGAGAGCAGATGGCATACAAGTTGGTTCTAGAAAATGGTGC
>NW_020455621.1:481999-484761 GCF_003342845.1 Nothoprocta perdicaria
CACCCCTCCCCACAGACACATAGCCAGAATAGTCTTAAAAGGCGTCAGCCTCAGCAGAGAAGGAGCACGTTGCATGGTGCTGCGTGGGGCTCTCGGATGAGGTGCACCAGCCAAGGCCCCAGAGGTCGAGGGTCCTCCTCAGGAGGTGCCATGGTCAGACTCGCGCTTGTGCACACACAAGCGGCAGCAAAGCCTGAACTCAGCTGGGCTGCTGAAAGCAGCTCTTTTCTTCTAAAGTTTCTAAAGTAATTTTACAATCCACATTTATCTAAAATTTTTACAAAAACTAACTAAAGCTCTCTGCCTAGTCACCTTTGGGTAGCTACTGTTTGTAGCCCATAAAACACGGGCTTCCACAAAATAAATAATGCAGTGCCTTGCTTAGAAGTGTAAATTACAGTCCCATTAACGGAAGAGCAAAGAGAGAGAGCAAAGAGCCACTAGAGCCAGGACATCAAGGCCAAGGCCAGGGCCCAGGTCTTGGAACTGATGCCATTTCTCTCTTCCAGTCCATGAGTACAGCAGCCACGCTGCCTCGCTGCAGCGAGGTGACAGCGACACCAACACCAACGTGAAAGCTGTAACGAACCAGGAGGAGAGCCAGGATCCGGCACAGGCAGACACGGGTGACGCTGCAGCTTGTTGCACAAGCGGAGGTTACAAACACCTCAATTGCTCAGCTTCGGAAAACAAGAGTCTAAACCAGGTACCTTTGCTCCTTACAGTTATGTGATAGAGGCCTGCTGAAGGAAAGGGAAGGTCCCGTTAGCGGAAAGGATAAAAAGCCAACCAAGAAGGGCACCAACCGGCTGCAAACAAGTTTAAGCCACAAACACGAAAACACTTCTAATCTGACCAATAAACTTCTCAAGCAGCCTGTACGAAAGACTGCTAGAAATCCAAACAAATGTCCCAAACCTTCCCTAAATATGTATAAAATCACTAAATACACTGCCCAGCTGCCATTTTAAGAGAAAGATCAAGAGCTGCTTATTAGAAGGAGTAAAGAGATTCAACAGCCCAAGCGGTCCATTCCAGCCCTGTGTGCACAACTCAGTCACGACAAGCAGGTATTAAATCATTAAAACAGGCCATCACCTTCTTTTTTTTAATAGATTTTTTTTTTGGTTATATAATTATTGAGAGAGGAATCAAGTTTCTAAAAACAAACAAAACACAACAAGAAAACCCACCATATAAGTTGAAGCTATTAATTTCCCACTGCATTTGCTGTACAAAGTAACATCTGATTAAAAAATGTTTCCCCTAGCTTGATAAAAGCAGTTACAAATACTTTCCTTTGCTCTACTCCCACGTTTACGATGGTGGGAAACAGCTACCTAGCCACAGAGTACCAGCTATCGCAGCGCACAGACACGGATTTCAGCTGGAAGTGCAAAACCACCACGAGCAGCATGGGAGCACAAACAGCAATGCCAGCGCAGTCCGGTGCACAGCTCGGCCTTTGGCCTCTGCAGACAGCTCGTTTTGCTACCATCGAGGCACTATGTAGGCTAACAAAACACTGTTTTTACACCAATAATACATTTCTAATGTCACAGCTATTGTAAAACACTGCCCCAGGACATGGGCAGTGTTCATGCCAGTGATTCCAGGTAGCAGAGAGTAAAGAAGCAGCAGAAGCAGTAAACAAGAGAAAGAAAAAAAGGAAAATAAAAGTTGGTTGAATGAAACAAGGCTTGTTTTATCTCAAGTAGTTTCAGGCTCAAAAAACACCTTAATAAATAGGGATATTTCTTACTCTGTTGTACATTAATGTGCCTAAAACACTCTGAATAATAATAAAAAAGAGTACACGAAGCATCCGAGAGAGCAGAACATCCCTCCTTTACTCTGCCAGGGCAGCCATTCCTACAGCTCGTACCCCACATGATACCTTCTGCAGGCAAAGCAGCAAACTCTTTAAATTCTCAAGTGAAGCTCAGGCCTACAACACTGAGCACCTTCCTAAGGATGCTAGGAAGGATTGTTTCTGTGAGAAGCTTCAGTTTTCCCCTCCCCAGCACCACCAGGGTGCAGCTCCACACCCCCTGCACAAACGGGATGCGTTCTAACTTTTCTTATTTCTCATCCATACAGACTGACCCTGGCAACCAGCAAAGAGGCTCCCATTTCCTCCCTGCTGCGTGCGCTCTGTGGAGGGAACAGGAATCGGTAAAAAATGTGGGGGGTTGTTGGCAAACAGACTAGTGGGTCTCTAGACAAAGTCGCAGGCAGCTCTGCAGTTAAGGAAAAAGGAGGATAATCCTGCTCATTTGCAGACATGCCGTAATAAGAACATTGCTCAGTGTCCTCAAAGACCATCTATGGTTGGTTGGGTTTTCCTCCATCCAATGCCCATTTCCACCACTTAAGCTGGCCTGGGGCCTAAAAAACACAGCTCAGTTTATGTGGAGCGCTACATGTGCCTCTGTGTGTTTAATACACAAGGAACACACACACACACACACACACACACACACACACACACACACACACACACACTTCTATTAATGCTCCCACACAACTAACACCCGCAGATTTTGTTCCCTCCCGCGGCGGGCGCAGGACGGCAGTGCCGCCGCTCAATCCCACGGCCGCCCGGCGCGACGCAGCCGGCACCTCCGCCGTGAAAACGCGCACTCCGCGCGCCGCTCCGCTTCGCTTCGCTTTGTTCTCCTCTCACGCGAGGCCCCTCCGCGCGCCGCCCCCCGCGCCGCGCGCGCCCCTCCCCCGCTGCGGGACGCCGGCCGTTAACGGCC
>NW_020455621.1:485081-501469 GCF_003342845.1 Nothoprocta perdicaria
CGCCCGCAGCTCCTCCCCGCGCCGCCGCCGCCGCCGCCCCGCGGCCGCCGGGAGCTGCAGTCCCGCCCCGGCGGCGGCGGCGCCTACAGCCCCCACAATGCCGCGGGGCAGCGCCTACAGCCCCCACAATGCCGCGGGGCAGCGCCTACAATTCAACCCTACAATTATCTGCAATACTGACCCCCTTAAAACGTCATCGTGTAAATGATGATAATAAAAGAAATCTTCCCAGAACAAGCCGTTGTTAATCCAATAAAACTAACAGAGCACTTCGCTTTGGCAAAGAACTGCAGCAGCATTACAGCACCCAGAAGCATAAGTGTTTCTGAGTGCAATGCGTTATTCCAAAAAGTGGAATATGTTAAAAAAAATCACACGGGGAACTTTAGAAAATCAAATTGCATGACCGAAAAATGGCCAAAAAAAGAAAAAGGTGGTAGCATTTTTGCTCTTGAGAAGGTGTGCTATGAGATGCTAMTAGTGCAAGCCCAGGTTTGCATCCCCCCCTTGCAATTCCCACAGCTTTCAGCAGCTGGGAGCACCTGGTAAGGTTAGCCTGGGGTTACGGTGCTTTGCAGTTACTTGTCTCTGGAGCTAGGATTTTTCCATACGTTCGGGTAATGCTGATATATCACATTCCACAACGGGATTGTGTCTTTGGTTATGTATTCAAAGGGATTACAAGTCAGGATAAGAGTGGTTTTAATTTAAAAGGAGGCAAGTTTGCACCCTAGGTGTGTGCACAATGTTATTCTTAGTTTTTTCCAGAGTTCATAACCTAAACAAATTCAGCACGTGCACCGAGGAAGGTTGGGAATTATCAATCCTCTCCTTTCTTTCTTTAGGATTGTTCACGGAAATGGATTTTGCTATTTTTCCCAAATGGAAGAGATGCTTCCCYGCCTCTCCTTTTGACCTTCCTTCTGGTGATGACGAAGTACAGATGGAGACGAGTTGCGGGTGTGCCCGGTTTGGGCTAGCAGTGCACACTGAGCAACTCCTCTGAGAACTGACCTCTGGAAACCTGTGTGTCCGAAGGCTCTGCCAGCTCCTATAAAGAGCAGTGGCACCGAGACATGAGCAGGACGTGCCCGGACACCTCGGGAGGGAGCTGCCCTGCCCGGGGCTGGGAAGCCTCGGGCTGCTCGCAGCGCTGCGGCTGGGGCACGAGGCCCCGCTCCCTCTGCACGTAATGCAAGGAAACGTGGGTCTTGGCATTTCATTTCTGCTCACAAAGTGATCACGTTTTGTGGCTGATCAAGTCATCACCCCTTATGCTATACAGGGGTAAATGAGGAAATCCTAGTCCTCTCTTGGGGAGAAGGGCTTGTCTATTTATTTATCAGACCGAACCAAACCTGTACAACAGTTTAAACTACCATGCAGAACTGGCTTGGAGAACCCCATTATAATCCCAGGGTACCGACGCAGTAGCAATAAATACCTCATTCCCAGCCGAGGACCTGCCCTGCTGCGGCACTGCCCTGCTCTGCTGCAGCCGTGTCGGGTCGGGTGGCTGCTCCCGTCTCTGCAGAACACTTGGGATGAATGAGCTGGGAGCTCCAAGGGGTGCCACAGGGCCAAGGTGCTCCGTGCTCCTTGGGACAGCCGTCATCGCCTCTGTGGGATACCAGGAAAATAATGAAACTGGCATCTCACATCCCTCCTTCTCGACCCCGCAGTTTCTGTGTGCTTGCCTTGCAAAAGTCACCCTGGTTTGAAAAGCTGAGTATTCCTAGCAGAAGTGCACAATGCAAATTTAACTGTGATATTTCCTAAATGAGTACTTAAGTAGCTACTTTAGCTATCTTTTAATGCAGTTTCAGATTTATTCAGCTACTGTGTAGATATTCATAAATATGTTCCTATCCTTGTCACGAGTATTTGCTTAGCTGATATGGGCCAACTATAAAGCAAAACAATCAGCTTTATAGCTGTATCTACTTTCTCATGAATAGATATTTCATAACTGCTCTCTGTAGTTATTTTCCATAGTCTGAAGCAAACATTCTAGAACAACCATACAGTCACAGTTTGAGAAAGAAGACCTCAAAAAAGCGATTATTACATTCCGTATTTTCTTAATCTTTCTGCTGAGGTATTTCTGCACCAAACTCTTGGCATCTGAAGTTTTTTCACCTGCTCTCTTAAGGGATGGCAAACATATTGATGTATCAACACTGCAGGCATGGATAATGGAAATCCCAGTTCAGTATCCTGAGGAGCAGGATAGAGACTCGTGCTCTTCAGGGGAACTCATGGGCAAGAATCAGTGCAACAGCCTTGGTGGTGAAAGAGTTTCTGAACAACAAAATCAGGGACAAATTTTCAGCCAAGGAGTCCTGTGAGCCGCCTTTGCCAGGGAGAGGCTGAAACACTCCAAAACTCTTTAAATCAATGCCATGTGAAAGGTTTTTACACTGGTTCTTTTCTCTAAATGCCARTTTGACCGAAAGTTTGGCGAGAGCTTCCTTGGAATAAAGCAGTGCCGCTCTCCAGAACACACAGGGCTGTCGGATGTAGCCAGAAGTTCAAGGCACAACAGGATATGGAGCAGTGGGAAGACACCAAACTAAACGTTTTGGTGGAAGGGGCGGTCATTTGAAACACAGACTTAGGTGCTGGGTGCATCTGCAGTAAAAGTTGGCGCCAAATGTAAGTGGAGGCCTACGTTCAGTTCTATCTTTATATACCACCCTGTGGCATATGAGAAAACATTTGACCTAGATTCCAGTAACTGGAAAAAAAAGGAACAACAAACTTGAAAGTAAAAATCCAGGACAGAAGCCAGAAGATAAGTTTAAATGTGAAGGAGTAAAGCAACTCAACACGCTAGATGATTAGTAGCTCACTGTATAGGGTCCCACTTCAGCCCTACAGCCTGGATTTTCTGCAGTTTGCAATCACATCAGCTTCTGAAGGGAGGCAAAGAGCAAAGTGGTGGCACGACTGGTGGGTCTTTCACCAGTGAGGGAAAGGCATCAGAATCATGTCTGGAAACTGGGAGAAAAAATAAAAAGAGAGGAAAGCAGTAGATGGGAGCCCTGCTGCAGAKGCACTCAAAGAACCCCAAATGCTTCAGTGATTTACATCGAACACTGGATTTATTTACCCAAATCCTATATCTGAATGACATGTTTGTGTCAACCGAGAAGCTTGGAACTCAACTGCAAGGTTCTAGCACATCTCAAAATGTGACATGGGGGCACAAGATACCTCACAAAGTGCAGACCAGGAAAATTAAAATACTCTGTTCCTGTGTGTACATGTGCTCATTTAAAATCCATTTTTAATGTCATTCTAGTTGAGGGTTATTWCTGACATTTTTCTGTTTCAGTCACCTATTTTATCACTTTATCAGTAGGTGGCAGTAATAGACGACCCCATGCAATTTTAACTTCATAATGGGGTTTTAGGAAAGAAAACACCCTATTTTAGGGTAAAGCATCTCATGTTTATTTACAAATTTGAGTGATGAGGCTGTATGTGATAAGCTCAGACAAGCCTCTTCCTCTCAACAAACAGAGAAGTTGTTCCTATATTAAGTCTGGTATTAATGACTACATTAACAATCACTGTYCCATTAGCTCCCTTGCTACACCATACTCAAGCCTTCTGCCCAGAGCCCCTCTGAGCCAGCAGGGAAAACCTCCTGGGTTTACCTTTGTGTCACTGACACCAAAGGTTGCATTTATTTTAATGTATAACCCTATAACCTAATTTAAACTTCCTTCTAGTATTTCCCCTCCTTTCTGCACAATTTTGTAGAAGCTGCTTAAAAAACTTGCCTATTAGCATTAGCTAAGCAGCCTGCTACTAATTTAATACCTCGTGTAGGATGGAGGATTTGGCACGTAATGGAGAAAAGGGAAATGGTTTTCCATATTGAAACGATGACAATTTAAACTGAATATAAGCCAAGGAGATGAATCTAGGGAATACAAAACAGCCCACAAATACCACACCAATACTACGGATACACTATAAGTTACCATTAMCTTACCATTGGGAAGCCTCGCTCCCTCACTGCAGCAGACGCCAGGATAAGATGAAGAATGGGCTGCTGGAAAAGTGTCCGCTCGAATCCAAATGCTGTTCCTGAAGCTGTCATTCCAGGGGGTGACAGCCCCAGCTCGCGCTCTAACAGTGAGCAGGCAGTAGCTTCTGGGCCTGAAACAAAAAGCGACAGCCTAACGGGACATGAGGTAAAACCAGACAGCACCGAATAAAACACTAGCTGGAGAACCCAGCTCCTTTTCTTTCTTTGTTTTTATTTTCATTTTCATTGAAGTCAGTGGGAATCAAGTCAGCTGGTTTGATGAAAACAGGTTATTGCTTCAGCAGATAAAGTCCAGCAGATAAAGTTCAGCAAAACAGTCCATTTTGCTGKTTTTTTTTTTKKKGGGGGGGGGGGAAATGTGGTACTTCCTGATAAAACAGGTATTTATTTTTAGAAAAAAATTCAAAAACTTTCAGAGATTTGCAAGTAGCGTTTGAGGCAAGATGATTGAGCATTAAACTGGAGTAACAAGAGCAGACTATCCAAACCACTGCAAACGTCAAAAGAGCAAGAAATACAGTGACAGCAAAGACACGTGATGGCTTGGAGGGCATGGATGAAAAGACAGTGTTTAAAATGTTAATTGCTGGATAAAGCTGGCATGAGATAAGAACAAATCTTACCATTTTCTTCAGAGAATCTTGTTTCATTGAATAAAGGCACATATTGCTATGTGATCCAAAGCTATAAATAATTATAATCATTTGAACTGCCGATCTTCCATGCCCTTTTCAAACTGGCAGTTTGTGAGCAGTATATATCCATTCAAAAAAGTGGTAAATGAGGTCCCTGTAAATAAGGATGTTCTGTTTTCCATGGAGGTGATATCTGCTATAAAAATACACAATATATTACACTCTAGCTCTTTCCTTTTTTAAAAAGATAGAAGCACAAAACCATCTTAATAGATATAAAATGAACTATCTGATTATGTTGTGGACTAATGGAAGAAACCACACATAAAACTTGGCTATTAAAATCTGACATCCAATCCTTTAACAAATAATTCAAGAAAAGTTTTGGAGAAAAACCTTGTGCCCAAAACCACAAACCCTCAAGCACAGTACATTCTTAAGACTGAAAATGCCRAAGTTTTGTAGCTAGAGCTTTCATTACAAGCGATACTCAAAGCCGCTGTGAAGTGCTCACCTGAAGGCCTCAGATGCTGGTGTTAGTTGGGAACACAAAGCAAGATGCCTGCAAGCCCGCAATATGCCGTGGGGTGTTGGTATTTTAGAGGGGCCTGTTAGTGATGAGCAGCAAATGAAGTTCTTACAGGGCCCCAGGGCAGGAAGCTGCCCGGCCTGCCCTGCTCCTGCTGCTCCTGCTGCGGCTGCAGCCTGGGCCYGCGGCGCACGAGGACAGACGGACACGTTCCCACAGGGATCGCAGCGGCTTCCGCAGCGTTCRCAGCCTCTGAAGGATTCCCTGAAGAACCTCACTGGGCGTTGGGTTGCTCCCTTCTCAAAAATGATATTTAAGTGCCATTTTTATTTCACCATCCAAAAAAAACGCTACTAGTTCAACTACTAGGCCTCTTTCTGTATCCCCAAAATAAAGCTGAACACATCAGGCATTAACAAATAGTCTTGTTAAAAGTTAGGAAGCAGAATTTAAAACTGAAAAGTGTGAAATGCAAACCAGCATAGGCCCTAAACAAGAAAAATCTACTTTTTGAAGTACACATATTGTATCCTACAGTCCTGCTCAAGCCAGACATTTGAATGCTCCTCAGAAGAGCTACTGTGAAGCTGCTCTGTGCCTACCAGGCTACTGAAGTTCCCAGTTACCAAATCTTCAAATTAAAGATGTCACAAAAAAAAWGATTGGTTACAAGGAATATAGTTCTTAAAATAATATTACAAGAAGCATATTAACAGGGAGGTTCCTTTTAGCACAGCTGTGGTGAAGGAGCAGGCCTGTGGCAAACCCGTCTCTCCTGTCTGATGAGGCTGGTGGCTGGATGCAGCTGCCTGCGCCGTGTTACCGAGGCTGGGCGGCAAAGCAAGGGCTGCCTCCACGCCGAGGGGATCTGGTTATTGCTGCTGCACAAAGCAACAACAAGCATTGATGGAAACTGCTAAAAATAACGCTGAGAAACAATATGCACCGTGAGCTAAAAAAAAAAATCCAGAAGATTTAAYTCATCAACCTGGCCTTTTCTTAGCATCTAAATTTAACATGTTGTTATTTCCCAAGATCTCAGCTCCTCAACTATCCTTTGCTTTGCATTTTTTTTATGGTGCTAATGAAATCCAAGTCTCTGCACGGGAAATATGCTCTGTTATGGATGGTTGCTTGGAGCTTGGCACTCTCAGCCTYGTAGAGCTCTCCAGAGAAACTCTCCTCAGCACGATGCGTAGGGCCCCATTCCAGAGGCAGTTTCACGGAGCCAAATGCCAGCACTGCGGAAGCCCGAAACACGAGCCCCAGAAAACCAACGCAAAATCCAGCAGCGAGGGAACTCACCGCCCGGGTTCGCCTCAGGGACATCGCCACCCCTTTGGAACAGGGATGCAAATCCCAACCTTCACCATCTCCGATTAAGATCCACCATGGTGTAAACCTGTAGCTGTTCAATGGCCCCCTGGGCCAAGGCTATATTTCAGTTTGTGTAGCCATGCGTTCATGGGGGTGCAGCTGTGTGCCTRTTGATGGTGCAGTGCTCTCAACGTGTGTCCAGAATAACCTGCATTTGCCGCTTGAGTCCTCATGATCTCTTGCTCTCCTGCGCAGAGCGTAAAGACAGAGCTGCTGAGGAAAGGGAACCCTCCTCCCTGGGCTGATCCAGGTGGAGTTTAAGTCCTTCCCCGAGCCTCGCAAGAACAGCCAATATATACAGTTCAGTTTACTTTGTAAAGCCATTTGAATCATTGCTCAAAATAAATTACAGGCAGCTACAAGCATATTTTTTCTACGGCTTTATTGATGTAGTCCTAGCAGGTAACTATACATCTTTATTTTGTCTACTGTTACAATGTTGCTTTACTAAGACTGTTTTTGTAGTCAAGTTTATTATAGCATTCACTAAACACATTTGTAAATATCATATACTGCAGAGGGCTGATTATTACAAACATCGTAAATCGCTGTCATTTCCTTCCTAAAGAGAGCTACTTGAGGAAAGGTCACACTACTCTTTTAAAATAAATTKGTATAGCAAATGAAGCAAATAAATTAAATTTCCCTTCCAAAGAAAATGCGAATGTTAAAAACAGTTTCGGCGTCTGTATGACTCATTTAGGTCTCAGRAAAATCTATGACTGGCAAAGAAATCTACAATTTGATAATGTACTTAATACTTTCATTACGGCCAAATGAATCTTTCTGAAGCACTGAAATTTAATTTGTTAATTGGCCTTCAATTTGTTAGGAGTCAATGTTATTTACCGTAAAATGCACTACCTCCTAAAATACTGTAATTATGGGTTAATTATTGATAACTGAAGAAAAAATGCAAGGAGTTATAGCATGCATCCCTGGTAACAAATTTTAACAAAAGACACATTAACTGCAAACGGACTCAAAGGATAGTACAAAAGAGTTTCTTCTCCCGAAAGGGATTTTCAGATGCAGGCACTGGAATAATAAGGGGATCCTCTCCAATGTGAGCATCGCAGTATGCCAGTAAATCAGCAGCAGCCTTGGATACCTAGCAGAAGATACGAGAGAACCATGGTAAGGCTTAATTCCAAGTCAGTCAGCACTGCACAAATATCCTTCATATAAAACAACATATAGGAAGCCCTTTCACAGAGTGGGAATACTCTGCTTTCGAGCTCACTACTCTTGAGTTTGTTCCTCCTAGGCCTAATCATTGTTGCGCACATTTTATCTAATACCCTGCCATAAAATGGTATAGATTTAAACGATGGCTGTCTAACTGTTCCTCTTCCATTGGAAACACGGTCAGGAGCACCCCCTGCTCCTAGACAGGGGCAGCCCAGGCTCACAATGGTGTATGTAGCTCCGTAAAGGCCTTCAGCCTCAGCTCTTCATCCAAAACCTTCTGTATTCTTTGGGCATGTTAACATGGAATTGAAAAGCAGCAACAAATCAGGAGAAAAACTTGATCTTTTTGGGTCATAGCTCCCATTTAAGCTGAATACTGCCCTTTTCAATAAATGCCATCTAACATTTTCTGTTTAGTGAGTTATAATAAGTAATTCAAACCTGATAATTGCCTTTAGGCCTTTCAGACTTGTCAAATAAACCATTCTAAAGTTTCCAAACTTAGCAGTCTACTTCAGGTTTACTGAGAAGTCCTACAGAAATGCAACAAAACATGAAAGTATTTCTGTAAATTTTAAGAATTACCTTATATTATCTAATAGAAATCTCTGACTTGTTGTCCAAGTCTGTGAATGCTTATTACACACATTTTATCCAATTTGTGAAGCAGTTTTAATTCAGCGTTCCCTGTTTCAAGTAGCCAAATTCAATATAATTCCTATCAAGATATAGTCACAGTCTGCCAATGCACAAGATCAGTGTGTTGGCAGTCAGGATATTGTGCATGACATTAAAAATGAAAACATTTTGTCTGCAGCTGAAATCTTGTAGCCTTTGCAGCCTGGYTTAAAATGTTGGTGACATTAGACTCACTGTGACTCTTGTAAATTTTTTCAAGAACTTCTTAGAACTCATATACAAAATATTTTTTTTCTGCTCAGTTAGCAAGACAATTTTTACAACAATCTGAATCTCTCTTTAATTACTATGTTTTCAGTATTACCATAGATACTGAGACGGGGAGTCTTTGTAAAATAATGTGTTCCTCTGAGCACCGTGTCAGACTCTCCTCAGTCAGATGCTGAGGTTTGCATGTTTGCACAACTATAGTTTTTCCACAGCAGAGAGCAAAAATAAATCTCCTTTTTTTTATCATCAGAGGTGTCACTGCTCTCATGTTGCTTCCTCACGCTCAGCTTGCTTTGGCAGGAGCCCAGCTTGGGGCAGGCTTCAGGTAAGACCTGTGCAATCAGTTGCACTCATAGCCATTTCCCCAACTTGAAATATCCACTAAAAGATGTCCTGCTAGAATGCTTACAACCATAAAGTGCTTAGGGTTGGCATCCTAGGAGAAACCAGGAGGCTTCGAGGAAGCTRAGGAAGCAGAGCTGCAAGATTACTTCAAATCAGCTTGACTTCGAATTACATGGTGATACAAGAGGGTGGGCAGAGATGTTACATGTGAGCAATGGATTCCTGGGCCAATACAAAGTAGAAGATTGAAAACTGGACTGAGCAAATCAGCTATTCAGATATTCAGGAGGACTAGGGCATCTGAAAAGAGGGGCACTGCAAACCAAAACGAGCTSTAGAGTCTGACTTCAAGTGTAAAGAAAGGATTGTGACTATTTTCAGACATTCTTCAATTTTTTGCTTGCTAGGCAAAGACAAAAGGATGGATTTTACAGTGTGATGGCACAGTCTGGAGCCACAGAAGTAGAACTGTAATGGCAAAGTAGATAGTTGAGATTGATATTATACTAATCATTTTCATTTAAATTTATTAGAGAATTTTAAAAAGTTAGATTCTCCAAAGAGAGGCACAATATAGGCACAGTACTCAATTCTTACCAAGCTCAAGAAAGATCAAAAGGCAGCAAAAGTACTTCTCTTTGCAACTGATCTRTGCTGTATCTCAGCAAAGTCTAAACTAACACAGAATCCATTCACTGTAGAGGAACTCAACCCGTTTCCAAGAGCTTTGGGAAGATGCACACCACGGCCTTTGGAGAAGCACTTTCAAGTCATGAGAATCCCAATTCTACTCGTGCTTATTTAACACACACATTTTCACTTTTCCCTTGTCCTTCATGATCAGCTGTCTCTCTGAAGAGACAGCTCTGTGCTCTAATTTATTACTGGTCCTGAGCTCTCAGTCCAAATGAGCAAGTCAAATTCAGAGCCACAGCTGCCCACAAAAAGCTCAGTGCCATTTTCAGTGCTATGTCACAATAAACTTTATTGCCCTAAAATCTAATGGAGAGCTACTTTAATCCTCAGGGCCCCATAAAGAGAGGTTATTAAAGACACCTGGCACATCCATCTTCAGTTATTAAGCTGCTGAATGAGTTATTCTGTTCAAGAGAACAGTAATCTTTTTAAGGAGATGGATCCTGTAAAGGCAGSGGATCGACAATGAACTTCAACAGACTGATCTTCCCGTAGCTGTTTTGCTTGTTCCACATAAGGATAAGCAGCATCAGCCTAAGTGTACTGTGAACTGTTGGATGGAAGAGCAGTRCAACAAGGGATGTGAAATATCACAAAGCAGGGCAAGCAGATTCTTCAGCATTGCAGTGTTCAAACAACACAAGCAAATGAGTTTGCTCTTGGATGAAATATAACACGGTTTAGATGAAAGCAAACCTGCAACATATATTTCACTGTACACAGATTCACTGACTGAGTTCTGAACATGTCAGCCTCAGCTAYGTCGTGTATTTTCATGCTTAAAAAGGGGGTGCAGGGCTGGAGAGAAGCACCCCTGCTACGCGGGGCTGCAGTGGCTGCAGAGGTGGGTTCTGGCCCCTGCGGCACCCAGCGAGGTGCGGGTGATGCTGGAGGCAGCCGGGCAGCGGCCGCTCTCCATGGGCAGCCGAGTCCGCTGTCGGCACCCCAGCRGCCACGCAAACCTTCCACGCTGACATGGAAGCTCAAGTCAGGACTGTGGCCAAAAAGGAGCCAACTGCAGTGCTGCCTCCAGCACATTTCCTGCCCTGTGTTATTCAGAGTGGCAGAGTGGAAGGCTACAGCAGAGGCAGCTTTTTTAGCAAATGTCAGCACACCGGGGGTGCCTAATGACCAATCATGTGATTTGTTATTCTATAAAATTACATCTCAATCATCCTACTTGTACCACAGAAGAAGTTAAATGAAGACCAGTGCACCATAGCTTGTACTCACCTTCAGCTGTTTCTGTAGGTGAATGTTGTCAGACAGTTTCCGAATGGCTTTAACCAAGAATTAAAATATATAMTTTGAACATTCAAATTAAACTAACATGCATTTATTATTTCTGCTCTCCTACGCAATCCTGCTTGACGTACAGATTCAAAGTCATTTATGCTGTGGAAGGGGCTAAAAAAAGAAAAAATCAGACTCTACTTTGATTGATGAATTTTAAARGAAAATTACCATTCCATATTTCTTATATTTTAAAATGCACATCTAGAGGAGCTGGAATACATATGTATCGAGCCAATCTCGCATTTCATACAAAAATTTTTATTCTCTGAAGTGTAAGAATACATCTGGCTGTCAATTTATCAGGAGAAAAAAAAGCCAACCCTGACGCGTTAAAGAATTAGTCTCAGGAGAACTGTGGAGTTTTACCATTACATTTCAGAGCAACAGAGGTGATAAAAACAGCCTAAGTTAGAACATAATCCTGTTAGCTGCACTAATAATTATAAGCTTCAGTGACAGGGGAAAATGCTGCAATTACTATGTCATCTGTCTTGTCATGGTGTGACTAATTACTATCCTGGCTACAAAACCCACTCTGTTTATCCTCTACATCTAAAATGAAGAGATTCACACATTTATCAGCAATCCCACTGCTTATCTCCTATCCCTATTCAGAGCCAGTTGGGAATATTTTCTACCTTCTTAAGAAAAAAAGAATAGTAGCTGATACACCAYGGATCTTAAATGTCAGAATATCCCTCCTTGCCTTCCTGCTTGTGAGGAGAAGATTAAACAGTGCTTTATCTTTGGGTGAAGATAAAGCTTCAGCTGTGGTGAAGCACCAATATCTCTTTGCTTTCTCAACTTTGCTGGGAGATACTGTAATCTCCCAGGCACAAGGCCATTGTTTGCTCTTGTTTGATGTCTTCTGGCATGGAATCTACCTCTCCTGATTCCTACTCAATGCAAAAGCATTTCTGAAAGGACTAAGAAACAAACCAACTCTTCCTCACAATCCCACATATGCTTGTTCAGAGAAATTCTGGAAATCAAGGTATGAACCTTCTGCAAAWCATACTTAGTCTATGTTAGTACAGGAACCATTAAAAGAGTGAAACACAGTAGATTCTGGGGTGCATTTGTTCTGTCCCAAGCTGCCTTGAAAGGTGAAACATTGCACTTCTAAGCTATCTGCTTTCTAGATTCTGCATCTGCCACATCTGCTAATACTTGTGCTTTTTAACATTAAATTTTATATATATATATATAGACAGAGATTTTACATATGTAATTAAGAACACTACAAATCTAACSAATGAAGCTGTCCACATAACTGAGTTAATGCTTTGGAACTTGAAAGGCATGGTTTTACTATATAAAAGCAATTTAAAAACAATCTACCAAGCATGGACGATTTAAATTTGTCCAAATTTGTCCATGTTTTCCGAACCTTTTCCTCTGTCACCCATTCACATCTTTTCCTTCTTGCCAGTTTCACTGTTCATGCAGCTACAGGATGAGCTGGGTTGGGGGGACTAACTCAACTGAAAATTAACCTGAAGTTTTACACTGTAAAATGGCAGAGTCATAGTTAAGGAGCTCTAAAGTACTTGCAAAAGGTGACTAAGAAAGAGTACAGTATGTTGTACAACAATATATGATTGGGAAAAATTTTTCTTCCATGTTACTTTTACAGATCTGATTCTACCTCTGAATGCCAAATTATTGCATAGCTCTATGGCACTATCCCCTTCTGCTTCCCACTGTTACCAATGTATGCTCTTGGAGTGACTCTTTCTGTTTCAATTTAAGAGCACTCTTTCATATAGGAATTTAGGAAAATCTATTTCTTTACATTTATTAAAAAGGCTTCGTGCAGAAAAGAATAAAGTGTCACCTTAAATGTACTCCAAGTGTTAAGAAAATAAACCAAAAGCAAAGACATTGGTTTTGCAATTGTCACCATGCAGGCTGAARAATTAGAAGTCTGGGAATTTACTGCCATGTTTCCAAACTCAAATTAGCAGAACACATGTAGCACTATAAAATGGGCAGTCGGGGTATCTGCTTTGTTGAGGTGATAGGAACACCAGTTTCATACCTCTGCTCATCCTTAAGCTCCTACTTCCCTATCGTGCCCAAACCTGTCATTTACGCCAGGTTTTTCCGATGGTCTTAGCTCTTCCTGTCCTCTGGGGAGCTGCTGCAAAGTGCTGCTCTACACAGCTCTAATTGCAGCCCCGTGACGCCAAGGCAGATGCTTCATAGCTGGTTCAAGGAAAAATCATTAAGCACTTAAATACACAGGAATTTCAATTAAAAATTTGAAACCTGGACGTGATTTAATCCAAAAGATTGAATGATCCCTGAGAAAAGGGGTTGCTGAGGAAGTCCACGGACCACTGAGGCTGTGATCACAGCACTGGGTGACATGGAGAAGGGAAGAGTCTCTGGGCCAACGTGTCTTCAGTTAATGCCTATCTTGAAGCTGATTTTTTTGCTCTGAGGTGTACCAAAGTAGCAGCATTTCAGGAAAAGTCACTTTGGTCCACCAAAACTTGGAGTGATCAATAGAATTAGGGCCTGAGGAGTGCCACATGAGTTGCAACGGTACAACCTGGGCAAAGGGACACCTAACTAGGGTATATCCATGTCAGTTCCCGCACTGCTCCTCCCTAAGGCTGGGAGGGAAGCCAGTTTGTTGTCCTGCCGGCCTCAACTTCGCTGCCAGGTTAATTCAAGTGACCACATTCCAACTTTGAATAAACAGAAATGACAGTCTGCATGTTAGGAGGCTCTGTGCAGGCACCATAATGAGGCACTGGTTGAGCAYCAGTAACAGTTGCCCTTTCCAAGACACTGGAAGCTGGGCTAAGAGCTTTGAAGAAAGGAAGGAAGAAAGGGAGCAGGAGAGAGAGAGAGAAAGAGAGAGAAAGAGGGAGGAGAGAGAAAGAGAGAGAGAGAAAGAAAGAAAGAGAGAGAGAGAGAGAGAGAAAGAGGGAGAGAAAGACAGAGAGAGAGAGAAAGAAAGAGAGAGAGAGAGAGAATCCGGAGAGAGAGAATCCAGAGAATCTAGATATGCCCTGGACTACACCAGTTATTCTATCTGCAAAGTGTAGTTCATGGTGCTGCTGTTGCCATCAGGTAAAGCACGTGAACACAGTCCTGTGTACACGGCCCGCCACAAGGACCCCCCGCAGCAGGGTTAATGGAGTGGATGGAGTGCCAGGAACCACAACATATTCCTCAAAACATTGAAGTCCACGTAGTGTAAGAAGCAGCTGGGACGCCAGGAGCAGACACGTGTAAGGAAACATTCTGCACTGCTGCCAAAAGAGGTCTGGGCTCAGGTGAGAGGAATGCGGCACAGGACTAACCATATTGAAAACTTACCTGTCAYATTACACTATAAAAAGGTAGGGTGATAGTTAAGGAAACAGAAATAACTGCCCCTACCAACACGTAGCTAACACATGATGAATTTGTGAAGATACTATACAAGAACACTACCACAGTTATGCAAATTCAGTCAACTTTAAAGGACATTGCTAAAAAGGAGGCAAAAGAGTGCAACTATAATTTATATCTTCATATAATCAAGAGCAAATACTCTTGTGAAATACTAACATTCCTGAATTAAAATACTGTCTTTCTTGTCAGTGAGTTGGTGATCTGATACTGTTTTTAATGGTAATTATATCACATTACTCCCATATTGACTACATCCAGGATTCTACCTCACAGGAGAGAAAGACAAACAGATTGAATTAAGATTATATTAACAATTTAAAGTATAATGTTTTCAAATCAWGTTACTGAAATTGCAACATAAAAATGTTAAACTGCATTTTATACATTGATTCCAGGAATTAGAGTCACATATAAGAGATCATTAAGCTTTAAATAAATTAATCTCTAAACAATTGTATTTAAAGAAAGAATACTGTCACTGGGAAGCTGTCTTTAATTTTTTAAGTAATTTTAGCACTAACAGTGATATCTGATCATCAGTGACCACGTACTTAGAGGATGGCTTGGTGTTTTTAGCATTAGAACATTAATGCCTACTGAATGAAGTTCTACCTCAAACATGTGCTACCACAACAAGACTTATCTGCAATAAGAACTCTCCAGCAGCTTTCTTTTCCTGTGTACTCCCACAACAAACCTGATTTTTACTTTTATACTCCATGATAACCAYGACTAATAAGAACTAAAGACAAGAAATATTGGCATTAAAGTCTCTGAACAGAGATACTTGTATCCTGTGTGAAACCCCTGTAGGGGGTTTCATTCTATTTTAAAGGACTTCAATATTACTAAAAAGAAACTATGGCAATTTTATTAAGAATTTCCAAATAATGCCATGTAATGATTTTAAAGAAATCAGAACTGAACATTGCAATCACACTACACTATCTGGGGCAATGACACCTGTACTAAAACAAATCAAACCAAGTACTTCAGTTTGTCTCATTATTATTTAAAGTCATTATAATGTCTTAAAGACTTATTTAAATTCCTAAGGAAACACTTTCCCTCGTATCGAGACACCTGAACAGCATTTATATTCAGATGCAGTGGGAAAAGGAGAGCAGCTGTGCATCAGTTAATGCATTTTAACAAATTTCACAAAATACTGCTTCTGTTCTGGCAGGTGTCACATAAAAATAGACTAGAAGTCCGTCTTTGAAAACAGTTTCACTAGAGCCAAGGAGTTAGCAAATAACTGATTCGTAAGAGCTGCAGATTGTTTTATATCTCAACAAAATCTTGATTTCAGCTGATCAAGTCTTTCACATTTAAGGGAAGTCAAACCAGAACGCAGTGAGTGAATTCAAAATATCAACAATAAGTCTAAGTTTACCTTCATCCTATCCATGTAGGCTTCCATTTTTAATTGCTCCACAGCTTTCCTCGCTTGGGATATACTGGTTGTACTGTTGGACATTAGCTCCTTCATTCTGTTTTCCTAGAAGGGTCAAAGCTGAAACAATTGCAAAGATAAGCCAGAGGAAATAAAGCACAAAGGAATAACTTTTTAACTGCTTTCATCTCACAAAGCACAGATGTACAAAGACAAAGTGAAGATAACCATTCCTGCCCCCTTTTAAGATACGTACATAATCTGTGCTGAAAAATGAAATGGTAGAATACAAATATGATAGTGAATCGTGCTCAACGCTATTTTGAAAATATAACATTTCAATACTTGTAACATAAAAAAGCAAAGAAAAAGTAAATGCTGATTTAAATTAAAGCAGTTGTATGAAAACAAGAACTTTATATTTGCTAGTACAAAGAATGTATTTCCTACAGCTCTGTTAACTAAAAGAATGGAACCCAAGTTTCTCCTTAAAGCACCTTTTAACCAACTAAAACCATGCTACAACACACTAACATCCTTTCC
>NW_020455621.1:501484-558647 GCF_003342845.1 Nothoprocta perdicaria
TCCTTTCCTTTCCTTTCCTTTCCTTTCCTTTCCTTTCCTTTCCTTTCCTTTCCTTTCCTTTCCTTTCCTTTCCTTTCCTTTCCTTTCCTTTCCTTCCTCTCTTTTCTTTTCTTTGCCTTTGTTTACATTCTTCTAGCTCATATTCATCACAAAGTACAGGACTAAATATACACACAGGAGTTGGCTCTACATGAAATCCAATGCACGGTACAATCAGCCTCCAACGCAACTTCAGATTTGTTTTGACAAAGGCAAAGAACCAGCAGGAAGGATACCTGTCATTCCCAAGATTAGTGTTCTGAATTCTGGCTATCTCTGGACTTTTTCTTTGGCCCACACTACTAGTTTTTTGTTTTCTCTGTAGAAATAAGAATAAATCTATTTACTTCTGCTTATAATATKTCTACAAGTAAGAATGACTTGAATTTTATCTCCTTGAGCAGAAAAATGACCTCAGAGCCAAAGGAAAAATATCAAAGATGAATAAGATACAGAGCCATTTCTTTATTGCCGGAGCTCATGTCCAGAAGCAAATCAGAAATTTAATTTGTATAATTCATTTAAATTAACTAAATTAAGCAACTGAAATTCCACAAATGACTCTGATTATACCATTTCTCCCTTGCTTTTCTGGAAACGCCTTCTCTCAAGCAGTGAAAGTTACAAACATTACACCAGACACCTGAACACTCACRGGCTGGATGACTTTTGGAGAGAACACCACTTTCTAGTACTTCCAGATAGTTTTTAAGTGTCCATTTAATAAGAGAGTCAGTTAAGACCATAAAGGAGTGTTGGAAAGGTGGAATAATGCATTTAAAAATCCAAACTGTATTCCCTGAGCAATGACACAGTACATCCCTACCTATATTCTGAAGCAGCTGATGAGGAAAAGATAAAGAAAATATGTAACTAATCTGGCAAACTGTTTCATAGTATCAGAAAGCAACCAGAATAAAAGAGTTCATAAGGAAAGATCTAAAAAACAGCTATTTTGGTCACCAGCGAACATTTCCATTTATTCCTAGTAAGAGGTTTGTTTATACTTTGCAGCATAAAGATTTATTCTCTTCCAAACCCTACTCCTACGCTGGCCTTTACATCCATTTACCTATTTAACTGCACTGTTTCTGGGAGAGTCCAGCATCCATTTAAATATCTGTTCTCTTTTTTTTTCACGTAAACCAGTCTAGTTCAAGAACTTCTACCAGGCAGAAGTCTCCTTTTCACATTCACTTACCAAGGCCGAGGTACCCCTGGCTCCTTTCGCTCCTTGCAAACTGCATTTGCACAGCAGACAAGGCCCCATCACAGGTTAAGTGCTGGCAGTGAGATTGCTCCTGCTTTCAAACCAAACTATGGGCTGCAATATGATGAACAGGTCCTCTTAGCATTTATAACTTTGATTATATAACCTGGTTCTCTTCTCTTAGGATACTCTTTAGTGTTTTAACCCTACTATTCCTTAATTAAACAACATAGTTATTTTAGTAAGAAGCCACTCTATTGCACACCCTTTCTAGAATGAACACAACCTGCTGGGGTAACAACCTGAGGTTATAATAACCTGAGGGAGGCTCCTCGCCTAGAACTAGAGGGTCCATCTTCAAGCACAGCTGTGGGATCTCTCTCAGTGCTTCATTTCAGCCTGACAAACAGCTCAGCTCTCACCTTCTCTCCTGAAAGCTCCTTTTAATGAGTCCTGTATTCTTTAGGCCTTGATTGTGCCCAGGAAGGCACAGCATTGGTCATATTTTGAGACTAAATAGAGGGGTCCTCAAAAGGAAGAACTTTGACCATCTTTTAAATTACTTATCAGGCCTTGAATCAGAAATTACTGAGCTGGGTTCCCTACATTGACTCCTGCTTGGGTTTTCCAGCAGTCCTTTATTAGGTTAGATCAATCCATACGTACTGGGATCTGATTATCACCTTAGTTACATTAACAATGTTGCTGAGCAGACTATAGGCAGTCTGCATACAAGTGCTACACGCTCTCGGTAGCTCTAAGTTACATAGGAGCTCATTGTTTAGGCTACATGTTGTCTCTGCGACTCCTTTCTTCAGGGGGAACGTAGATCACGTTAACAAAGAYGAGTGACATCAACTCAGCTACGTGGCTGTTTTAGCCCAGTAGCTCCTGCTGGCTGGCAAACCAGGCTTGTCCACTGTTTTCCAGAGCGCTGCTCTTGAGAGCTCCACAACATTCCTCCACCTMGCTGAAATCACCTTTTCTTCTATTTTTTTTTAACCTCATATGAACTTCCTTCTTTTTTTCTAGATGCTGTGAATGTATCTGTGCCACAGATTATAATCTCCAGGGCTCATAGAAGTGTGTGTGAAGAAAATTTTTTCTTAATTTCTTTTCAGAGTAGACTTGAATTGTACCCACCATCGYTTCAGCGGCCAAGTATGGCCTGATAACACAGGCAGTTGCATAAATACTTGCAGCTACAGTTTGATCTTGCATAGGTAAGGGCACAACCTACATTTACCAAGCTCTATAAATGTTTGGCAGCAAAACACTTGGCAAACCAAGTCTGGAAAAAACAAAACAAACAAGTAAAAAAAAAACATGTAGCAGAGAAGCAAAACACAGTTTGCAAGCTCTTCGGTGTTAGTGTCTTCTCATCATATAAATGGCACAGATTTCTGACTGATTCCTACAGAATCAACCAGATTTCTACAAGAAATAAGGATAAAAATCAGTTTTTCCACCTTCCGAGTATAACCTTAAAACATCACGCCAAAAGARCATCCTGTAGAATTACATGTACAAATCCTCAAGGCCAATTGTTGCTTTCTATTTCCTTTTTGCAATCTAAAGTGATGAAATTGAAATWACTAACTTCCACAGTGTGGCCTAGGAAACCCAGTATCCAGGTCTCTATAGACCTCTCCTTTCTAGAGGACCAGTAACTGAGAGGTGAACCCAACTATGCAAACTCTTAGCCACACAAGTCCTACCACCATCAGCAGGAACAAGCCATGAGCGGGGAGCTGCAAACTGGATTCTAGATTGCACAAAGATCCCCAACACTTGCAGATGCCCCCTCACACCAACAGCAAAACTTAGAGCCTCATGGCTGTTTCACAGCAAACCAACATGTCAGAGGAGCTTCAGGAAAAAAAAAAAAAAAAATGTGTTCCAGAGTTGCTACCAGGCAATAGAAACTTCAAAAACAGCTTTGTACAAAGAGTGCCAGCTCTGTGTAGCACCACTGTGYACAGAATATATAATTTCTCCCTCTTCCGCAGGGAATGAGTAGGATAGGAACAACTGTTCCTGTTTTGTCAGATCTCATTCTGAGATTTCCTCCATCTGACAGAGCTCTGCAAATGCAGAGGAGGCCAGGGAATCCCTGTACTATCTCCAACCCACGGCTGCATGGAAAAAGAATGGCTACAGGTTTCCACAGCATCTCTTAAGGAGATTATTAACAACAACAGAAAACACTGCGATCAACGGCAAGACAATGCAATTCACAATAAGGAAATTGGATCATTTTCATTCCATAAATGTGGGCATCTTCAAAAATAACTGTTACAGAAGAATTGCATTTCTTGGGCTGATGCCCGCAGTCACCCCCAAGTGTAGCAGGATGATGGAAACACTAAYAGAAAAACGCATGGTGCTTTCTTGGAATCATATGCTGAAAGGAAGAAAAYGAGACCTCCTGCAGCTGGACAGTTCCAGCATGGTTCTGAAGGCAGTGTTTCCATGTTACCACTGCATCATTTTTCCTGTTAATTTTCAACTTATACTACAAAGGAAGTTTTTGTGTGGAAATACCCACAAAACACACTTCAAAAACTTGTTTTAAAGTGAACAAAGAATTAAAACAGTTCCTATTTTATTTCATTAAATATCGGTTTTCAAGCTGATGGTGTAACTGCAAACAGWTTTCAACAGCTCTTTTTCTTTTGTCTAATATAGCTTTTAAACAGTAAAATATGCCCAGTCTAACTGACCAGCTCCAGAAACCGTTCTCCCCTAAGATGAAAAAGGCTGAATTAATGTGGCATTTCACAATGACAATCTTTTTCTGCGATTTATTACCATCAACATACCGGGTACGTGCGCAGATGGCTTTAGCCTCCAGTAGATCTGGGATCCAGAAGGTCCGAGACAAGAAGACAGGACCTAACTTACTGTTTTTCTTCCSTCTGCTAAGCTCAAAAGACAGCTATGCACTTCTTTTAATGAAATATGCARTGAAAAATGATCATTCCAGTTAAATACTGCTTTAAATGTACCCAAATTGTAACGTACAGAAGGTAGGAAAAAAACGCCTCCAAGAAGCTCGGCACTTTATTTTCCACGGGACAGAAGTGTTTTCCGGGTCGTTATTCCGAGTTTTCTGTTTCCCTGCGCTACCTTAATCGGTTTGCTGTGCAGCACATCAATAACAGCCGCCAGCAGCAGCTGGGCACTCAGATTTATGCCTCCATCACCCAAAGTCCTCAGAAGGAAGGGAAGCCGCTTTCCTGGTTCTTACAGCAACCTGCCGAGGGGAGAAGAATTAAGCACTTCGGACAGAGCCCCACGAAGAGAGTCTGTATTAATACACAGATGGGTTAAAGTCGCCTTAAAAAAAAATAAATTAAAAAATAAATTACCGAGGATAGTTTAACATTCCCTCCAGAGCAGCCACCAGTAGCTACCGAGGCGGGATCCGTCAGGGACGCGCACCTCGGGCACAGGCAATCCCGGCTCTCAGGACGCGGCTCGCGCAGCCCCGCGTCGCCCGCTCCGCCTCACGGCAGGCAGCCGGAGGGAAGCACGCCCGCCCGCCCCCGGCCCCGGCCCCGCCGCCCCGCGCCCTCAGGCCGCGGATGACGAGGAGCCGCCCCCGCCGCGGGGCTGCGGAAAGGCCGTTAACGGCCGCGCTGGGTCAGCGGCCGCCCGCGGCGGGCGCGGCACTCACCGTGCGCGGGCGGGCGGCGGCCCGGAGCGGAGCCGCGCGGCGCGTCACGTGGCGGGCGCCGCACGGCCGTTACCGCGCGGCCGTTGGGGGCTTCGCGCAGGGGGGGCAAAGCGGGGCGCTCCTTGGGGTTGGCCGTTCTTGGACGCGTCCAAACGCGACTTAGGGCGCTTGAGAGCGCCCTTTCAGCCCCAAAGCGCCGGGGGAAGAGGATAAAACGCTGCTCCKTACTCTTGTCGAGGCCATGGGGTAGAGGCAGGCAGCCTGTGTGCTGCAGCAGGCTGCTGGTTCCCTGCTTGGAACAAGTGCAGCAAGCGGGAGCGGCGCCACGCTCACCGGCAGCCACAGGCCGGGGCCTGGGAGCAGGGGACACTAACAGTCCGCACTGATCACGGGCCCACACGTGTCCTAGCTCCACTCACTACMTGTCCCCTCCCTAGCTAAGGAGGAAGCTGGGCGAGACAAACCACTTGGATTGTTTGAGGAGAGGGTAGAGATGAAATAATCTTCTAAATGTTTGCAAAACATCAAATTTCCAAAACTCGCACAACACCAACACCTCCTTTCTCGATTAAGGGCTTATGCAGCCCTTCCTCACACTGAATAGAAAGGATGACCCTTTTAAAAAGCCGTCTGGGGAGAAAAAAATAAGCCAGAACTATCAAGACTCAGAGAAGTCTTACGACTCATTCTTGTCAATTATTATGACTTATATGCCATAACAAGTTGATTCTGCTTTATATATTGATTTTGTACATTTTCCGTTACAAGCCCAGAGTCAAGCAGAAAGGTCAGTATTAGGTAAAATGCTAAATAATGTCTTTTTTTTTTAACTGAAAATCAGTCTGCGCTAGTAATTAGCATGTTAGTAGTAGTACCATTAGAGCACTCACATTTACCTTGCGCCCCTGAAAGGCTGCRAGTCCAAGGCCGTTTAGCTGGGAGGCTAAAGAGATGTTAGGGCATTTGCTGCCTCCCTTCCTCGATTTCCCTGCTCTCTCACTCCATCAGAGCAAACCTGAAGCCTTTCCAGGTCACTTCATTTTCTTTACTAGAGAGAGCAGGGAAGAATCCTCATTTTAACAACGCTCTGAAGCACATGGCCTCTTTAAAGAGTGACCACGTGGCTTTTAGAATGATTACGCGGGAGAAGGCAGCAACGTGAAGCAAGGAAATAGGGCAGAACACATTACTGAATATAAATATATACTTAGGTCCACAATCTTACCTTAACCAGAGCTGCAAAAGCTTTAACTTACCTTTGTTGCTTTTTTTCTTTCATTTGTGTTTAATTAATGTGGATGCTCTTTCTACCAAAGGTTCTCTTTACCATGTGAAGGATGTACAGAGTAGTAGATAAACAAGCATTGAGAGTCGCACTCTGTCCACTGCAGGAATCTAACAGCTTTTCTCCTTTAATAAAAAGCTTCATATATCCATACATAAGAATGCAAACATAYACCTGCTGTCTTCTAAGTTTTTGCAGACTAAACCATTCAGACGTAAGCATTCAAGGTTAGCCACGGGCCCTGAACATGGTGCCTTTAACTGCTTGCCTTAGCTTCTCTTCCTTGACCCAAACGAAGAGAATTACTTCTACATGAACTAGCCCCGAGCRAGGGCTGTGTGCACATTATTCAATCGCTTTTATAGAATGAGGATTTCCAAATGTTTTCCAGAACACTAGTTTGCAAAGCGGAAACTGCACAGGCTAATGTTTTGGCTTGTCTACTTTGTATCAAGGGGGAAATACAGGGGGAAATACAGATACCCCTTTGTATCAAGGGGGAAATAGGCACATACAGAGCCTATTAGAAATCCATGGGCAGAAACAATGGCTTTGTGCTCCATTCCAGAAGAGCAGAAGAGAAGCAAACCTCTACCACATACCTTACTAGCAATGGGCACATTACTGTGYGTCAGCACTTGGTAATATCTGAAAATATTGATAAAAACAAGAGCGGTCTGTGCCCCTAGGTGCCTAAACAGTCTAATGGCTGTTTTCCAAGGCAGCAGAGGCTTTTTAAGAGCATATTTTTTAATACTGTGATACAGAAATGGCTTCTCTATGTTACTATTCTATGAGGAAAAAAAGAAGCTAATGTGGCTTTAAACAAAAAGTAGGAACAATATTGGCCCCATTAGGACTGTATTATGAGCATATTTTGACATAAATAGACCCTTTTCCACTTTCCATTCTAGAGATCCTCTCTTATTATCCAGCTATTACTTGCGCAGGCTATACTGCCATGAACAAGGGGTAGAATTGGGCTTGTCCATTTGATGGTTAACCAGAGGACTGTCAGCAACCAACCAGATCATGTTTCCTCTGTGCTCTCCAGTGTTCCTGCCCCTAAGTATGTAGTATACCATGCAGTCATATGCAGCTCAAAGAAATTCTGAAACAAGAAGGCACCTGCTCAGTATGCAGGAGAAGACTTTTCATCAGTTTTCTCCAAAGATACATGATGTTTTAAATGCAAAAGGGAGCCTTAAAAGTGATGTCTCAGGCTCAAAGCTGAAAACTAGTTTTTTTCTCAAAGGAAACTACTTTCCTACAGAACTCTGCTGCATTTAATTCAGATCAAGTAGAGTTCTGCCTAGGTTTTTGCTATAGTTGCATGAGTTTAGGTAAATGAATAGATCTCAAACTTCAGATGAAGATTCCTTTTCCTTGCAACTGTTTCAAGATCCATTTTTCTTGCCACTGCTAGAGAATTCCTCTTCTCCCCACTACAGGTGGGCACGTGGGTCTCTTCCGACCTTCCTCCTCTCACCACACAGCTCTGCCACCGGAGCCTGAGGACCAGGGTCACCACAAGAACCTGCAAGTGCTACCAGCCCCGGCCCCGTCGTCTGACCTTTTCCCAAGCTTTGGTTCCAAGAGCAAGATCCTTGCATCCCAGAGAGCCCATGCTCCTATTTCCATCTTTCCTTCCCCTCACCAGCGAGGAACTGCCCTTCCATTTTCCCTTGGATAAAGCTGGTGTCCCAGCAGAATGAGGCAGGATGTGCAAGTGCCGAAGTGCCTGCCTAGGCAGCCATCACTTGGTCGGAATTACAGCCTCACAGCCGAAGGGCAGAGGGGACATGTACAAACCAGAGTAGTTCTTGGGTTCCCACTTCCAATCTCAGGCCCCCTTACTCTGGTTTGCGAGCCAGATGATGTATCCTGTAAATAYAGCCTTGTCACTTCAAGATTATTATTATTTTTTAAAAAATAAGATCAAAAGACATGGGATCCAGCCAAAAAATAGAATCAAAGTAAGAGAATAGTAGAAAGGAAACCAAAAAAAMCATGTTTGCAACCATCTCATAAGCAACTTGATACAAAGATCTGTTTATTACCCAACAATGTGACAATATATACAAGACAGTGTGGAATGTGGCATTTACAGGGAATTTCATTATGACATGCACATATAACTACTGAAGTTGTTCCAGAACATGTTAAGCTGAATAAATATTCCCTGCTTCAAAAAAATCAATTTTATTTTTACATAAAAATATAATATTGCACTCTTTACAAGGCCAGCTATTTTGCATATTACTTTGAACAAGTGGAATTCTGCTTTATAAAAATAAGCCTTTATGAGCAACACCCCCACCCCAAGGAGCACAAAAGCACCCCGAAACCACAAAATTTGTGTTTTTTTTCTTTTAAATAATGCACATCGCTTCAACATGAGTGCAAAAGATATTCAATCTGTGCTTGACCTTACATTAATATCGGGATAATGAAAAACATTAAAGCCATCCCATACAAAGCTGCTACAATATATGCAATTTAAATGCAATGAATACAGTATGCAGCCACTTGCTTAATTAAATCCAAGATCAGTCTTTATCACAGACTATGAAAAGACATTTTTAGATCAAGTTTTCCTAGTTTGAAAAGTTTCTCAAATTGGGAACTTTCTGTAAAGACTGTTTGGGATTTTCAAAGTATAGATCTCTTGCATGCATGTTTGCTTCATCACAACTTGATATTCTCAGTTACAGAGTTCAAGACAGATGAACCTTACACATGAGAAGATAGAGCAGTTCATCTGTGTGGCAACAGTGGAATAYGGAAATGATAAAAAGGCAAAAGAAAAGAAAAGAAAAAGATGTAGCTTATCAGGCTTAAGGAAAGGTTTTACCTTTCAGATTACTCATAGGTACAGTGTGAATCAAGGTTACAGACTTTAAAATCCATCTATGGAAACATTAACTTTGGATCTGGTCCAAGACTTCAGCTTTTAAAACTTTCATAATGGAGATTTTTTCCCCCCTGCTCTCTCAACAATAATAGCACCTAGGAATAAATAACATATTTGCACAATCTATTCATGTAAACTCTTCCAAATCATCTGATGCTTATGAACATATTAGTCAGGCAGTTAGAATCAAACATTATACAGTGTATTTAAGTCCAATATCACTGAAATGAGACCATACCTGTACCTTCCTTAATACCTTATTTAAAAAAAAAGCTCTGAATATATATATATTTAGAGCATATATATATATATATATATGCGCGCACACACACACACACACACTTCTTGCCACAGAACCAAAATAGCTAGTGTTACAAATCTGTGGAGTTAACACTTTACACTGGGGAAAACAAAACAGAACAAAACATCCCCCACAAAACCGTGATTTAACTATTGCTTCATGATGCCATGAGATGTGTGCCCATCACTAAGGTACAGGTATTTTCTTTTTGTCTATTGTAAAGACCGTTATCCTATCTCAACAGAGAAGACAGCAAAAATTACAAATATAAAGGTAACAGATTTTATCATTACAATACCATAAGATGGTGCAAAAAGCACCTACAAAGTTCTTTGCTTCTCAAAAAAGCAATTTCGAGTCATCTTGGATTTTTAAGTTTTGGGTCAATTATCCCAGAGCCAGCAGTACCACATTCAACTAATCACGTCTATATATGCTGACATTTTCATAAATAAAGAACTTTACACTGCTGATATTCTACAACAGAAAAGAGGGGCATGTCACTATTATTGATTCAATTGTGAAAATTCTTGTGTCCATGAAGTGATTTAAAAAAATACTATTACATTTTATATTGCAGCATTTTGACTTGTATTTTAGAGCATTTATGTGCCACTTTGCTGGTATTAGAATATATGACCAGAGCTTCCTGTGACCTTCATACTCTTCAAGTTTGTGCATGARTATACACAACGTTACAACAATCTTAGACTGCTCTTTTTTTTTTCTCTCCAATTTCTTTAAATCTATTCAATCATTTTAAAGACATTTATTTCTACTTCAAAAATCCAGTTAAATAAAAGTTTCTGTAACCTAATTTGGATTTAAAGTGCATCAGAGACTTGAGTTAGCAGCAAAATAGTCATCAGCCAGCTGCATAGCTGCTAAGGAATGAGTAGAACATGGGTAGTTTCAAGCGCTGCTGGTCCTTGCGACACCAACCTATGACATTTCCATCACTATTAGCTGTGAACAAGTGATGACCATCACAGGAAAATGTAAGGCTGAAAAACATGAAAACAACCTTTTTAAAATATTTTCTTAGATTTGCAACCCATCTGAACTGCAGCTCTGCCCAGCAATCTAATGTGTCATGCAGTTTAGTCCATTCATTCATTTGCAGTATCAGAGTCAGCTGCGCTGATTGTGCTCCCTGGGCTGTCCCTTCCACCTTCTAACACTCGAGCTATCAGGTTTTGTGACACAGCATAGTCTTTTTGTGACTTGTGTCCAGTTGGGTACGTCCTAAACTACAACAACAATAAAACTCTCCAGTCACATTACAAATCTTGTTAGAGAGCATCAGGATCAGCATCCATTTTCCATCCCATTTAAGCAGGCTTCTCTAAATGATCCTATAGCTACTAAATCATTATCAAAGCTTTGTGAAAAGTTCCTTAAATAAGGTAATTGAATGACAGTAGATGGTATAAGACAGAGCTTTTTACTTCTAAAACCTAATGATTATTGGTTTGTTTTTTTTTAAATGGTGTTCCAGCAATGGTCACAACAAGGTTACCTGTTGAGTGAATTACTCTATAAAGGGACTGATGCCCCTCTGGGGATATGAAGAATTGGATGCTGTGTGTCCTGAAAACATTGACATGAGAATAATTCTGCTTATATAAATGGTCAAATGGACTCTAATGGTCGAAATTACACAAGCACTCTAAAAAGGAGCTTCAGCCCTACCTTATATTTTGCTTGYTCTCGTTCTCCACTGTTTCCCTCCAGCCTCAGGAAAAGTGGCTGGGGGAAATGCAATTTCTTAATTTGTTTCTAAGGGAGTGAAAMCTCCTCTGCCTACTCGAGTCTGCTCAAGTTAAAAGGTTCTCCCCTGATTATAAAACAGCTCTTAAGGGAAAACACTAAATTTGGGAATAAAGAACAACTATTGTTCAGCACAAGGGAATCCTGCTAATTTCAATCCATGCTTATCTTGTCCTGCTAGTAGCAAAAACTAGTTATTACTGTCATTACACATAGAGGACATTCATGCTCTTTTCACGTCCATGACTAATTAGTAGAACTGCATGCCTGTTTTCAGAAATGGTTGTTTATTCCCCATCTCCATGTCAACTCCATGCTCATCACTCAAGGCCAGTTTTTGGTCTTGTTTTCTAAGAAAAATAAGACTACCGTAAATTTAAAATATTTTTACCTTACAATAGGTTTGGCTGACTTTGAAAATGTTATTTCTCGCACTGGCTTCAAGTCCCACGTACTCCACAGTCTGAAAGAAAGTAATTTTCCTTCACATTTAATTTTCTTTAAAATATTTCAATGTTACATATAAACTCATTTTAGCAACTGCTAAGTTTAGAAACTGGACACCAGTTTGTCCAAATTCTTTAACGCCAGATATCAGTGTGATTGAATCCACTGAATCCAATACTCTCAAAATAAGAACCAAATGATAAAGCATTTTAACAAATACAGAAGTCTAAATGCTTACCTTACAACTCCATTTTCCAGCCCTCCCGCAATCACGTTGACAGATATTCCTTCAGGCTGGTTGGAGAAGGCAACAGAGCAAATGTTTTCCCTGCAGTGGACATGTCCCACGAGATCACCATTAACTGTCCAAAGTCTCAAGTCGCTACCCCCTCCAACTGTAACAGAACAAAAAGGACAACATTAGAAGAAACCTATATTACAGTTAGAGCTATGAAACAGAAGCATAAAAACATATCAGTTTCTCAAGCCTTCAAGCCTTAGACTGGTTCCAGTCTCATGTGCTGTGGCGCACAGAGTCCTTCTGCTTTTGTCATGATGAGCGTGCCTACTACCAAGCCACCACAGAATGGTTTAAAAGCTGTATCACTTCACATCTGTGGGGCACTGCACTTAAATTCTATGCAAGTTTATTTTTAATGACCAATTTTCAAGTACTAAAATGGAAACACTAAGGGGGAATTCATATCAGCAATTTTAAGCAGCTAGTTCCTGAACCATAAGTTAGATCTGTTCGAATTTCATGTGTTAAAGCATTAGCTGTAGAACACCAACACTTAACTCAAACCACCGCCTAATCGTTTCTGGAAAAACTCCTATGTTTCTTTATAAAGACYCTCGCCTCAAAACAGCTCTTTTTGACCCTCAAACGTACCTGAATCACAGACTGTTGCGATATCACCAGTTGTTTCACTGGCTGAAACTGCCGTCACAGGACTCTTGTGTCCGGCCAGACTCTGGACATAGCACAGCCTGAACAAAAGCAGAACAAGCCCAGAGTTCAGACTCAAACACAGAAAAGGTTCTTCAAAAAACACATGTCAGTTACCTTCAAACAACATTTCACACAACAGCATTACTCATATTCACTCCAGAATTCCCCTATGCTTTGTGGGAAGCAAACAGTAAGGCTTTGCTTTACGTTAAGATATAAACAGAACAMGTTGTGTCAATAGTAAAGGGTAAAGACACCAAGAAGCTAAAAAYCAGAATTTACAAGCCAACCAATAGAAAAATGCACACGTATACACTTGTACCTGTTCAAATCCCAAATAATGCAGGTTCCATCTTTRCTGACACTTATCATGGTACTGTATGGCTTGCACACGAACAAGCTCGTTATCTCTGCTGTGTGCCCGTACAGATGGACTTGTGCCTCCATTTCTATCTCAGAAGGCTGAAAAACATCAAGATATAACGTGAAATCAGGAATGAAGTGTTAAAGGCTTTCTGAAAATGGACAAGTTTTATCCTTGGATTTCCACAGGTGATTCCCAATGCTTTCAAGGGGATCAGTTTAATCTTGCTGATAACACTTTGTTTAATGCTTTACATGTGATAAGCATACACATCATTAACATTAGTGGTCATGTTTTTCATTTATAGGGCTTAGTCTATGCAAATATTTTGACATAGCTCAATGAAGTGAAATATGACCTGTGAAAAGAAAAAGTGTACTTTATCTCAGCTACAGACCTTRAAATTAGCTGATTCATTTTCTGCAAGACTGTGCTCTTTCTACAAGACACKGAAATGACAGATAGTCCTCAATGTTTTAGTTATCTAGAGAATGCACTTGGAAAAGTAGAGGGGGGAGAGAACAGCTCAGCAAGTTATACACAGCGTGTATGACAAATTACTGGGAATTCCTCAAACTGGAAAAATATGCAAGAAATCAAAAACCTTGAAATTGCTAGAAAATACTTAGAGCAGCAAATTGAACACTAAACACAAGTTGTGCATGGTATTTGATTTCTRTCATTTGAAGCAATTCAGATTTCCCAAAATCTGGCTGTAAATTGAAAGAGCTGCTTAATCAAAACAGCAAGACTTTAATTAAAAAAAAAATCTAATCTCTTAATAGCAACAAAATGTATGAAAGTGAAATTTCTCTGTTGTATTTCTTCATATGCAGCAGCACATCTTGTCCCTCATATTTTGAGAGTACAGGATAAATGTAACAAGTCTACAAGCTTGAAAGTAGACACAAATAAACAAAAATATCCAGACACTTGGCTCTTACTTCATTTTTTTYTTTTGTGCTAAAAGAAGTGATCTGTGTAATACTGCAACAGTATCGCAGCATAACAAGATAAATGTTTAGTACTCATGGCAGTTGCCTATCTTAATCAAGTTACAATAAAGAAAGTCTGTCATTTTGCCCTTCCTGCAGTGCATCTTCCCCAGTAAAACATAGATATGACCACATCCAATTGTCATTCTAAACTAGTGTGGTATCTCAGAAATACAGACCCTTTCTTAATCCTAACTTACTTTAGAAAAAAGCATACTAAACTTCATGGTTTGTAACCAGTGTAACAAACCAATTACATCATGCCTAACATGCTCTGCCCTTTCTTCCCAGCTTGCTTTTAGATGACCACTGGAACAGTATCTAGACATGGGAAAACACACATTTATGTGTCTTTAAGTAGTGGCTCTTTCTAGTGGTTTTACCTAGATGATTAAGGCACTTGAATGTATAACTTAGATAATCACTGTGCTGTTTTATTCTCAAATGAATTATTTAAATGCTTCTCTTTCTTCTTATAAGACAAGTCTAGCAGGCAAAAAGTAAAATCTGGAATAAGTCACTTGGCAAAACCTGAGACACTGGGCCAAATTTTTCCATGAAGACATGGCTTGCTTATCAAGATACATCACAATCAATGTGATTCACAAACAAACAAAGAGCAATAATGAGAGAAAACAGACCATGTGAAGTACCACAGGGAACTGTTTTTGATTCCTGACAGCATGGCTCTTTRGACTCATATCCCATTAACAACATGCCAGTTCTACCTATGCGTTAAATTTATAGAAGCATGAATTAGGCCAGAGTGTTCACGTTTCAAGTACTTCATTATAACAGACTGTTTACCATCACTGCACAGCTGACTAGGTGCATACAGAACAGATGTCAGGAAGTACATTTACATTCCCCACAGTCTTGGCTCAGATAACTGACTTAACAGGAGCTACAAAATCAGCAGCAAGATCAGCCTGCCCAGGGCATGCAAAATTGTCAGTGCTGAGGAGTTGAGCAGAGATAGTCTCAAAAAAATAAAGACATCTGTGCAGCAAGAAAACTCTAAAACAAAACCCCTGTTATTAGGMAACATGAGGGACCTGATAAGCAAAGGAGCTTTGTACAGGGAGCTTTACTTTGCCAGAGAGCTTCAGCCCCAGCCCCTAGCCTGAGCACATAGCTATATGTGTAACCAGTTCTGTAGGAAAATGACAGCTATGTATATGCTAGCTGTACGTGAACAAGAAAAGAAGACTCCCACCTGAATATATATGCTGAGGTAAACCCAGCAGTATCAGAGAGCACCATTCAGAAATAAATACTAAACAARGACTTGATCTTTTAAAGAAGAGTTATGAATACAAATTCCCCCTTGCTCTCCTTGTTAAAAACGGAACAAAAAGAGTGAGCATACCYAAGTCCTTAAATATAAATTCTGAAGATACTTACTGTATTGCTTGTGAATCTGTTCATATATGCTGTGATGACACCAGATTTACTACCTGTAAAAAGCTGGCAACTGTCTGGCACCCACGCACAACTTGTTACCTTGAAGAACAAAATCAAGTCAGAAAAAAATAGCTTCTATTTTAACTCTTTAACTGCTATTTCCATATGGTGTAGCATTTGGTCATGTTTTTCACAGATTACCTTAAGAAAACCCATGAAAATAAGCTAAAGAAAGAAATCCAAGATCTGCTGTAGGTCCCACCTGTGCGATTTCAGAATCCAAGGGGGAATTTATTTGCAAGCCAGAATCTACAGCCAAAGGGGAGTGAATTGCTGCAGACTGATCCTACACACTGCAAGCCAGAATCTTTTCAGTAGAGAAGTCACTTAACATAGTAAGGGGCAGAAGGTTCTCTTACAGTTTAAGCAATCTCTCTCRAAAGAGCCCTAACCTTTCATAGAGTTCTGCATCTAGCAAAGCAACTATAATTTTTCCATTTTATTCTTTACTGCCTAGATTTTTATASACTGATCCCTCCACTTTTATAAATATAATCTTAATTTTTAAGATTACTGCTTATTGTTAGATTCACACCAGTTTTTCCATAGGAGGAAAAAACTACCAAAAAATCAAAAACAAACAGCCCACAAAAATGCATTTAAAAGGGATCTTTAACACAATAACTCATTCCAGAGGAATCACTGTGATGAGGGACACATTCCAAAGCAAGTCACTAAAGCAGAATATCAGGTCATCTAGTGCGTTAAATCTGAGGTTGTGTTCGGATTCTCATCCCTCAAAATAAGCTTTGCCGGCCACGAGCCTTACAAGAAGGTAAACAAAAATAATGACTATCAAATCAACTCACCACATGATTAGACTAGCAATATTAAACGGAAAACTAATAGATTAAGATTCTTACCTGATGGAATTGTGAGCTCTGTATGAAGTTTACTGGAGGCTCRCTTTGCTTGCTCTTCAGTCTTAAAATGTTATCAGCATATCCCCAGCTCAAGATCGCTGACCACTGAATATCAGTGCTGTGCATGCTTCTCACGCCTGAGGAAGGGCACAGAAAACTGGCATATGACAGCAGCAGTGTCACTGACAGTGAGAATTCCAAGTGACATTTTCTGTTAGGCTAGAACCGTAAGGTACCAAAAACAAGTAGAGATTTCAGAGATAGCGTTTTAAAGACTACTGCATGTTTATACCATTTGTAACATGGACAATGAATTGCTGCATCTTGAGGGGTTGATAATACTTTCCATCAGCTAGAGGGGTGATTACTCATAATTTCTGAAGAAAAATTTTATTTGAGAACTAGAAGCAAAGTCTTCAATGGAACACCTAGTTTTAAGACCTTCAGTAGCCAAACTGAAGCTGCTGACAGTGTAAGCTATTTTAAAGAAAAAATACTTAAAGCTTAATTACTGAATGTCTCTAGCCTTGAAAAAAGAAAAGTCAAAGCCACTCACCCAGGAAAGGCATTACACATGTAAAAGTTGTTTACAGTTCTTGGCTAAACAGAATAGATCTGGGGAAGTTGCTGGAAACTAACAGTAGGATCAGATTTACATTTTTTATGGCTAACTTTTGAGGGGAATACAAAGCAAAGGTGCTCGTACCTTGTTCCTTGCTATATATCATCAAAAGGCAAAACTTGCGGGACAAAGCACAGATAGCTTTGGTTGGCAAGGCCTGAAGAGATCCAAATCTTTCCCCATTTGGTTGGCTAAAGCATACAACAGGATCTGGAGCACTCGGGGAACCAACATATTCTCCCCACTTCAAGCCTTTTATCCAYGGCAAGGGGCTCTGAAACAAACACATTCATGTTAAAAGCAGGTAAAAGCTTTTCATTAAGTCAAATTGTTCATGTTAATTCTCAAAAATGTTCAGGTCAAAATTCCTGAACTATTCTAAACAGTACGAAAACAACAAAAAAAATCTTGACAGCATCATCAGTTAAACTTAGTTTTAAGTGAGTTCTTGGTTATCCATGGGCTGTGATAGAAAGCTAACAGTGTAGATAATGCAATGGTAAGTTCTGATTTCTCCATGTCCAAGAATCCAGTTTATCACTGGATTTAGGATAAAATTCTCTTTTAGAGAAAAAATGTCTGAGGTAGAGAAAGTGGAACCGTCCTACGCATACTGATGTTGGTGCAAAGAATCAAATGATACACTTGTCTACCCTAGTTTTGTACACAGAATTCATCATTGAAAACATAAAACCAGCCAAGTAAAGACCTTTCCAGCTCTTCGCTTTAACCAAGATGAATTGAGATCTACTTTACTTTATAGCATCCAATATATCACAAATGCGTATAAATAATTTTTCACTAGCAATTCACTAATTTCATATTTTCTTCCCAGCACGATTTTTCAGCAAGCTGCAGTTGAAGGAACATTCACTGAAATGTTCTAGCAATAACAACAGGAAATCAGGTCAACTTGGGGATCCTGAGATACTAGGTACTTTTTATTAAATCCAAGAAATCAGAAGATGAATTTTGATTAATGTATTTTTACACACACACACACACACACACACACACACACTCTAAGCCAGAACTAAAGATACTACAGGCATCTTGTTCAACTGAACAAAAAATATCCACATCTTACTATAAAYGTGCCGATAAGTCAAATTACTGATCTTCTATGATTTGTTGCAGTTCCTACGGGCAAGGATGCTGGTAAGGATGCACTAAAATCACTAAACTTAAGAACTAAGGTCCCACATACAAATCCTCATATGTCAGGTAAATTACAGACAATTATGAGTAGGCCTACTCTTCTGTAGACAGCTTTTGCAAGAGGTATGAAGCAGAACCTCTGACACTCCTTGTCTGGGGTAACACCTTGTATAACTATTTCCAAAAAAGAGTTTAAGTCTGCGGAGATAGTTATACACAGATGCTGGGGTAGGAAAGGTAAACAAGGAGGAAGGGCAAAACCACATTTCTCTTTTGATGGAGTAAGAGGAGGGGAGGAATGAGCCAGTCTTGGCCCCCTGTGCKAGGGGCAAACAGCCTGCTAGACAGTTCGTCTAAGTTCACACCCTCCAGGTAATGGCAAAAATAGTCTGGAACAAAAGAGGATACAATGGTGATTTTCAAGAAGTAAAAGCACACACGTTATTTTCACCTATTTGGATATAGACAAAGATACAGCAATCACAGTATGTGAGTATTAACTGAACCATCCTGTGAACCAAAATGACATACCGGATATACTATTTCTTTAGTATGCTCTCTGGTTTCTCTAAAAGCAAACTGCACTAATAAACCCATGGCAGCAGGAAGTTCTCCTTCTATGATGAGCCTGGATCCAGGTCTGCTGACATGTGCTGCATGGAACAGCTGGCGAGGTGTTTGTCCATATGTTTTTATCATTGTTTCAAGAGCTCTTCTTTGAACAGGATCTTCAACTGCAGAAACATCCATCCCAAAATATGTCTAAATGGCAGATGGGAAAAGAGCAACCTTTAGAAATTGATTTTTGAGAAAGATTTTTAAACACATGCGCACAACTTTACAGAAAGACTTTTCTTGTTCAGGCTTGCCAAAAGCCATCTGGCAATAGCTGTACCAATTAAAGAACAAGTGAAGACAGTAAATGCATCTTAGCTGCTCCAACATGTACTTCTTGAGTAAGTTCTAATCAAAGATATTTTTTAGTTTTACAACCACAAAGAAGCTAGCTATTCTGAAGGGAAAACACAAAAAAGCTCACCATCCTACAAAATTCAGCACACAGTTMAATCCTGTCTAACTCTAGGTAAGAAGGATTAATGCAGATTCACGAAGTAGACCATCAAACCCAAGGACCTCATCAGTAATGCCTTGAGGTGCTTAAAGCCCTTCCTTACTCCTCAGTGCTTCAGGAGTAAAGGAACTGCACTAAGCTGAATATTTTCCAAGTAAATTAGGTCAATTTTTTTCCACCATTAAGCTACAATATACAATGAACAAGTTTGCTGTTCAACAAGTACTTACTGCAGGATGAAAGACATTAATAGCCTGAACAGAGGCCTTGCCTTTCTGCTTATAACCAAACACCAAGTCGATCCAGTGACAGATTGTCTGGGAAACATGGTCAGACTCCAAAGCCTGACGATGAATCAAGATGAACAGACGAGGATCATTGCGAGCCCAAGGAGGAAGATTGACATGATTAACTCTGTCACCATTTTGACGCACTCCAAAATCAAAACCTAGAAACAAGGAAATAAGCCCTTCAATATTTTGGTTTAGAGTGACTTTTGAAAGGTCTTTATAGGGTTCTATGAATGCTATCAATTTGTCTCAGTAGTTACTTAAAGTAGTTAATTAACAAGTCTCACACATACACACTTACACATTTATTAAAAGCACTTGTAATTCATTAAAACATAGAATCATTCACCTAGCAAGCTTTCATGAAAATATCTGAAGCCCTACATAACAGCTTTTGCAGCACAACCCCAAAATTCATGCCAGATATTTTCCCCACACCCCTATTGCCTAGCCAATTTAATCAAGGGACATAAATGTTCTCAGTTTCAACCCATGGTCTGAATACTAAGGCTGTTTTGGTATGTAGTTTTGGTATCCTCTTAGTATACCTTCTCTGTTAACTAGAAAGTCTGGAAGGTAGAAAAATTCTGGGATAAGCTCCTTTACGTCAGTCATTGATTCATAGGAAGAGAGGCGCCAGGTTGTGTTGGTAGAGTGAAAAGTTCTGTCTGGGATGTCAAAACTTTGATCTGTAAAGAAATCCAAACTGAATTTGTTACATCGATGACAGGCATGGTACCAGTTGCATAGCTGCAACTTCAAGAAATTAACTGCTCATCAGTTAGCTGAGAACATTTAGAATTCTTTTATTTCAATTACTGGATGTTACACATGGACTGAAATTTAAATAAAGGTCAGTTTTTAAATATAAATCTGTATTTTTCAGTGTATGATTTAGCTTGATAGATGATTTAGCCTGAGTGTGTGAAAACACTCAGCAATTCGGGTTTGATAAATTGTTCTAAAACAAAGCAATGTAGGGCTTGCYTGGGTCACTGAGACTAGATCCAGATATAAAAGACAAGTGCAAACAAAAGTGATCTTACCTTGATAGGCTAAAAACATTTTAGTGAAGGGTGGCAGCCTAACCAGGAAATGAAGCACAGTTCCACTATTGGAGTAATGAGATCCGTAGTGATAAGGCTGTACAGGAGGCATTGGATCATCTTCTCTTGCTCCTTTACGGTACTCCTCTTCCAAATACTGCAAGAGGAGTAGAAAAAACATCACTGATCTATTTAGTTTTCAACACAAATGACTTGCCTTTGTTGTCAGGYACAAATGCTGCAGCTTCTTACATGATATGTCAACACTTCAGCTCCTCAGAAACCGAGACACACTTAAGACTATCACATCTTGATTTAAAGAAGGCTCCCACTCTTCCAAAATACCTATCCAGTTTGGCAACTTAAAATATGCCATTCAAATACTATCCTGGCAACTCTTCTGAAAGCCCGTTCAAACTATTAAGCAGGCTCTTCTAAAAATAAATAAAAATAATAATTTTTTTTTTWWAAAAAWCACACTAACTCTGTTTGGCATGCGTTCAGCTAGACTTAATTAACATGACAAAGCAGACAGTTTGGCACTTTACAGAAGCTATAAAAAATGCTATGCTGACACCAGAAAAATAAAAGAAAAGCCTAGTCCCTCCATTCCAGCAACAAGGAAAATAAGAGATTGCCTAAGTTACTTAGGAATACAACTGATCTTTCAAGAAAGGTAAGTTGGTAAGTGATTTGGGATCAAATATGTGTATTAAGAAGCAGCCACTTGAGTCCTTTGACACTTTGGCAAGGCATCTAAGCATTCTTCAAGTGAATTTAAATKATTTTGTTCATGTTTATTTACTTCTGCATTGTTTTTCTTGCTTTCTAACACTAATGGGTCACTATGCAGGCTTTCAATACTAAATAGAGGATTTTTTTTTTAATATGTATTTCTTGCCTCTGAAGCAAYTTCTCTGAGGAGAAAACCCCAGGCCATAATAGATACAATTTTCAAGGTCCAATTRGATGCTTTCCAGTTTCAGTATGTAGTTTCTTAGAGGAACAGGTAAAACAATTCCCAAAACCCTAATGCGTTGAGAAATAGAATTCCATAGACTGTAAATACTGGATTTGTTTTGTTTATTACGGAATGTTAGATGACAAAGCCTCCAAATCATTTTATTTATATACAACATATGGGGGCAGGGAGAAATATACACAAGAAAATGACTAAATCCAAAATTATCTTAATTACCTTATAAGTATCCACATAACGATCCTCCTTTTCTTTAGACTGCACAGCTATGGGCTTGACCAGATTTCTGTAATGCAAAAAGTACTGATATCTTGTCATTTTCATAATGATGTTGATGCACACCATTTAATAATGCATTACCAAGAAAAATGCCTTCAGAACATAAACAGGAAAACAGCAGCATTTGAGAACAACACTTTATGAAAGMGTTTGTGAAAGTGTCAAGGCCCCATTCAGTTAATGCTAAAAGCCAATTCAGATCCACACTCTACCCACAGCAAAAGTAAATGACAAGTGAGCGCACTCAAAAGGCTTCTTTTTCAAGTCAAGTCTGAAAAATAGAGATTTTGTGCCAACAATGTTAAATCAGCTTAACGATTTATGAAGAKGAGACAGCTCACTTAGCACTACTTACAGTCAAGGCAATATGATTTTGTAACTGGTAAAATGATTTACAATATTATTTCTTCTTCTATTTACCTTGCACTAATTTGCCCGGAAGTCTTTAGCCATAATTTAAACACGTGGCCACTATTTAAGCCAGTAGAGACTGTGTTTACCATCATGTTCAAGACAGTAGACAACAAGCCAAATTCAAAACATCCTGTTACATACTTATTTGTCATTTCATTCAAATGGTGAAGCGCACACACACTGCAGAAAACCCACRTTACTAAGGATGAGGCTCATTCCTCAATAGTTCCATCCACCTGTGTGTACCATTTAGTACAATGAAGTTAAATAGTTACACTGAAAGAAGCAATTCAATTAGATAGAAATGACCAGTTGCAAACTTCTCATATTACCTATACACTGATGGATCATTTAGGTCCAGTGTTTCATTGGTGTAGTCAGAAAGTATAAAAGGAAATACTGGATACTGCATGAGATCATTGAAGGAACGGCCCGCATGTTTGTTTAAATGAGTCAGGTATTCAAAGTTAGTAATCTGTCCTGTGCACCAGAGGTGGGTCAAAGCAGTGATGTTTCCATATTCCAAAAGGTTAGGCAAATTGTTAGTTAAGATGTTGTGGTACACATCATCACGGACCTAAAAAAAAATACCACAGATTTAATTATAACTTAAAAAACTTCAAACCACCAAACTCATTTTTCCTTCATTCACAAATTTTCAGAGATCTGCTCTAATGAAATAATGCTCTGTATCGCTAAGTTTTTCAGTCATCTTAATGCATCAGAGATGCATTTTGCAATGCCACTGTGTTTGTTTAGAGGCCTGGCTGAGCACAGTTGTCAATGGTATTAAACAGAATTTCGTATTAGTCCATGCAACAGATCTCCTTAAAAACTAATGCATAAATATGTATTATGAAGAAAAAGCAAAAAGTTTTTTCACTATTACGCAGCCAATGCACATTACCTTTGTATTATCAAAAGCCAAGAGCAAAGTTCTGCCATTTGTTAAAAATATTTCCACAGCGTTGTCTCTTAGCTGCCACCATCGCTTATGAACTTCCTTAATTTCCTCATAGGTCCAAGAAAAGGATGCTGGTTCAGTTTCTCCATGAAAACTCTGAGAAATGTACAAGTGAAAAAAGTATTTAAGCAGCAGTTTTTCTAAATAGGAAATCCCTCCTCAACAGGACCAGTTTATAGCTACACAGCATATATTAAGGTAGACTTGGATAATTTTTCTGTAAAGCTTTAAGGCATTACTGTAACTTTCTTTGTATGCATTTCCCAACCAGTTGTGGTTCCAGTTTTCCATCTAAAACATCTCTCTCCCCAAAGGTTAAAAGGGGAACTACAGCATTCAAAATGATGGGAAATCCAGYGAACAGCAGTCCTGTAGAGTATAGCAGAATTTGAGAGTCTCTGCACCATACTTCTTAGTGCCCAAGTTTCCAATAAGACTATTTCAGGTTGGTTGCCTGAGCAAGCTCTGTGCATTTGTGCTACGCTCCATCCRAGCTGAACTCTGGAGTGATTGACAAGAGTGTCCAGAAGACTCCCAAAATGACAGAGATTGGAAGGGAGCTCTAGAYCATATAGTTCAACCCCCCTGCTCCAGCAGGGACACCTGGAGCACATGGCACAGGGCAGCATCCAGATAGGTTTGGAAGACCTCCAGAGAAGGAGACTCCACAGCYTCCCTGGGCAGCCTGTGCCAGGGCTCTGGCACCCTCACCAGAAAGAAGTTCCTCCTTTCATGGAGGTGGAACTTCCTGTGTTTCAACTTACACCCATTGCCCCTTGTTCTGTCGCTGGCCACCACTGAGAAGAGTTTGGCCCCATCCAAAAYTATCCCCTCCTCACTCCTTCCCAACCCATTTAACTGAATCTTCCCATCTTGTTTCTGTATATGCTGCTATCTCCAACTCCACAGCCAGCGGCAACATTAAACCCAAACTACTCAGCTTGGCTGACCCTGTCCAGAGATCTCTAGCCGGTGCTATTACAATCTTAGTAACAGCAGAGAACAGTGAGGCCCTGGGAGCGCTCAGCCTGCACAGCATACTCACAGGATTTTCCATAGCGTCCGAGGCATTGTCTTCAACAAAATACATGCCACACTTCCCTGAGGAGAAAAAAGTGGCAAAGAGCTTTATCAAGTTGTTCACATGTTAGCTTTACACAAGCCTTCACTGTCGAGGTTTAAAAGTTATATTAACAGTATGCAGATAAGGCTATACTTGACAGAAATAGATTCTTTGATTCCACCTCTTTAGGTCACATTTTCTCTTTAAACCTAACTATACGTCAAAGAGAACACATGGAAACAACAGAAAATGGAGAAGTTAAAGGATAACATTCTTGTAAGTCCAGCAATAGTTGAACTATTTAGCAGCAACTTTCCTCCCAACAGGTGCACGACAATTAAATTATCTTCTGGGAAGAAAAAGAAGGAAAGACCTACAAACAACCAAGTTGGTATTTAATGCAAAAAAGAGGTATTTRTGAACACTGAAAATTCTACTTACCTAGTAAGAGTTCACCAGCAGTCTCTCTAGAAGGTGCTACACTGATACATCTTCGATTAACTCTGAAATATATTTAAAGTCGTGTTGCTTACCGGGTCACGTCTTATTGCCACACTTAGCTAAAATTAACCACCTCAAAGACAGAGCTCAGAACTCCATAAGCTTAAGAGTTGAAATTCCAAAAGGGGAAAGAAAATAGATTCTCAATCTTCTAAACTTTCACATAAGTGTATTTGTATTTAATCTGCTGTTATTTTAGAGAGAGTGTTAGATTGTCAATTGACATAATGCGAGAGGCAAGTTAGGCATAATTTATAAAAAGCCTGAAGGATGAAGGTATTAATTTGCTTTTGAATTCTGATGGAAAGACCTACCATACCATGCTGCAATGCACATATTATATACAAGTTATAAATAACAAAACCCCACCAGATTATCCACAGAAGGCCCATCTCATATGGCACCAGGTATTTACTTCTACTGATTTTGAAGATGCAAAGATACAGTGTAAGAGTCAGAAAGCCCACACCTTTATTTTTCTTGTGAATGTAGTAAATAAAGTCTACAAGATGATCCTGTAGACTTGATCTTCATCTACATCTGCCTCCTTTACCTCATTCTTAAAATATTTAAAGTTACACCAGCAAAGGTTTTTCTTTTCACAGAAATAAAAGAGAGGTTGATCTTACCCAAAGCCTACCTTATATGCTCACTTGCTGCTTTGTCCTTTACAGTAGAAGAGTGAGAAGAATATGTTTTGTCTTCAAATAGGTACGACAAGGGAGGTTTGATCATGCCTATTAGGAGGGGAAAAAAGAAAAAACATTAAATATTAAGAAACTCTTATTCATGACAGCTCAGATATAATCTTGCAACACTTAGCAACAATAATCTTGCTATAGTTACCTTCCTGCTTCTGCCTATCTGGGAGAAGGTACTTGTTTGGTATAGTTAAGTAGCATCTCTGCAATCGTCGCCTCTCTCTATTTGGGCCCTCTGTTGGATCCAATTGCCAAGAAGTCGGGTAATACACTGGGTCATACCAGAGTGCTCTTAAAAAAGGGAAAAAAAAATGTTACATTTGGCAACAGAGACAGTATATATGCTTACTTATTCCATTTTTCTTTAAATGGTAGAAAGGCAGAAGCTCCACAGTACTACACTGGGCAATTGTTTCTGAGGAAGAGCAAACCAACACACAGCTCACATCTCAGTTCTGCAGTTCTTCATCTTCTTGAACTATCCCACCAACTACTTATGAACTACTTACCATAAGACTCAAGTTGCTAACTCCTATAAAGACAGAGATGCAAGGTATCCAAAACAATATTAAGATATATCAACTGCTTAAAGATGACCTAATGCTCAACTACTGTAAATATGCAAACATATTTGCAGTACTCACAAWTATACTCATATGCAAGTTCTGCACTAGCAAATCTGTCTAGTTCCTGGTCAAAGCTTTTTAGATGRCATTTAGCATCTTTGTTCTATGCAGAAAAGTGAACCTGTTATTTCCAAACCAATATTACAGCAAATGACACTGAGAAAAAAAAAAGTAATAATTCAATGTAATGCAAGCTATTAAGTCCCTTATGCTATGCACTTAGTTCTGTTTTGTAGATTAAAACCAAAGTCTCAGACAAAAGTATTAAAGACAGAAATATCACTTGGCTGCCCACTTGAAAAACAGGAGAATACATTATATGTTTTAATCAGTTGAGTAGTGTGATGATTAGCAAAAGTCATTTCAATTTTAATATAATCTACATTTCTACTGCTTCTAACTTAAGCGATAAGCACATAGAGTGTTGCAGGACAGGTCTGCAATGAATAACTTACCGATCATGGGTAAGCTGCTGAACAAGCTCCTGCCAGTGCCTGCTGGCACTCAGCTCTGYCTTATACATCCCCCTGATGTGCTGGATCACTTTCTTCCTTTCCATCCCTTGGGACAGCGAAACAGCCTGTGTAATGTCTCCAGCTATTTTGGAAATGTCTTTTGATTTTGTATCCAGACGTTGAAAGAGACTGGGAAGGTAGAAGAAAAAAAGAATAATAATAATGCTGCATTTTAAAATGCCAAGTCAGAATATTGAAATGGTAGGGAAACCACCCAAAATCCTTAAAATTCCACCAGTTTGGCAGTAGATCTCCAGAGCTCATTACAGCAAATTTGTAACAACTTGATCTACATTCACATTTGTGATATTCCAAAAAACAAACTATTAAACTGCAACTATCAAGGAAATGTCTGTATGATCAAAAGATTGATGATTATTATCCTTAATGTTTAATGTACAGACTTTACATTAAAGCTCTGAAGAACACTAATTTAGTCCTGCTCAAATTAAAGTTTTTGAAAATGGTAAAGTCAAAATGACCATACCTTCAATCAAGATGTTTTGATAATTGTATAATAAATATCTGAAAGCTAACATTGCTGTTGATGTGAAAGAAGTGTTTAAGRTCCACACAGGCAACTTTGCAATGAAATGTGCTGAAGATCCTTTCAAAGTTCCTTTAAGCACCTTTAAGAAGGCACTTACTTTTGCTGATTATTGGCCATAGTCTTCTCCCAAGCAGCTTTGTTCACACCTTCTTCAATCTCATACTTCTTCTGATCCTTAAAAAAAAAGTTATGTTAAGCTGGAAGAAAGCAGAGGCTACAGCAATTATAAAAGTGAAAAAATATTATTCACCGATRTCATTTCAGCATTAAAACCATCAAGTCTTTGAGATACTCTAATATATTTTGATGCCATTTTATATTTTGCAAGAAGCCAATAAAGTTTTTGTTCTGACAGCCAAAGTTAATAAAAAGCTTATTCTGAACTATCAACTTGGCTTTGGTAAAGTCATATACCTAAAGAGAGCATTAGCACGTGAGCTTGCTGTGAAGTGTTAGGCATGCATCACATTTTGAACCCCCAAAGAATTGCAAAAAGCATGAGCCATGCTCAAGTCAAAACACAGCTACTCTCTTGGAAAGGAGCAACAGCAAGGGGGATCATTCCCCACTGAAGAGACATAATGGTCTGAAATATCTGATTTTTTGAAGCAACATTTTTATTCACAAACCTCTTTCAAGGCTTTCATTAGATCTTGTTTTGGTGGTGGGCTGAGGGGGATGCCCTTGTAGCCACAACTCTTTAATACATTCATAAACTCTCCTGCTGCTGTTTGTTCTTCTTTGCTCATTTCATCACTGTGATTATACATTAACTCATGTAAGTAGAGCACTAATTTAGGTCCATGCTAGAAGGTAAACAGAAAGAAAAAAGGGGAAAGGGTCTAGTTGATCAGTTCTGCAAGACAAGATATTTTCACTCCCCATCCCCCTCCAAATCTTTAAGGTCTTTTCTAGTCAGCCTGGACCYATTTCTTTAAATGGCAGAAAAAAAGAAATAGAAATGGATCTTCTAAAATCTCAAGGTAAATTTTACTAAAACTAGAGGAGAGTACCTGCTGAATTTAATATTTCACATGATAAAAGATTTCCCAACATGTTACTCTTGAATGGCCTATGGCAACATTAATTTTCCTTATCAAACACAGTTAGCTGCTCCTACAGCCTTGCTTACACTTCAGGAAATGTGCCAGAGGCCCTGAATTTTGCCTGCTTAAAATACTTAACTCTTTTTTCCCTTAACCAGACTTGTTTTGAGAGATATTAATAAAGGTAAGTAGACAGGGGCAGCAAAGACACTCAACATGACACTCCCAAGAGAAGCCATTGCTGTTTATCTGTTCTTTCCTCACCAGTGAGACTGTTACACAATTCAGAAATGCAGATGTGATCAGAAATGCAGAWGAGTCACAGCATCATCTAGTAACAATTACTTCCACTCTTCACTACACAGACTGTGGTCAGACTGTGGCACAGCTTAGCTATTTGATGTCAAAAATTCTTCCTTCCCCTGAAGAACTCCAGCAACAACATTCCCAACTAATTCCTGCTCRTAAACAGTCTAAAAAATGCCTTCTCAAGCTTACGCTGGAACTGACACAGCGCACAAGCAATAAAAGCTTTTCCTGACAAACCCAGAAAGGCAAGGGCCATCCTTAAGGCCAATTTTAACCAGACAGTTCTAAGTAAATTTAGAATTTAAACTAGAATTTTTGAATGCAAGTCCTACAGGCTTCTTTCAAGCACTGAGCTTACTTGCAAAGTTGGGCTAAGGCAGTCCCGTATAATCTCTTGATTGTTGGCTTCATGCATCATCTCCAGAGCCTGCTTTCTTTCTTGCAGTGGCCTTGAAGGAGACAACATGTGCACGAGAAGTCTCCCAAGTTGCGTTCGAAACGTGTCCTTGCACGAGAAGAGGATTCTCTTCCACTGCTGCTTGGGTGCACTCATTCTGCTGCTGCCCTAAAGCAATGAGACATTTTTCCCTCTCACCAAGAGGCTTAGTTTTCACATAACAACTCAGTTAATAGGATCAAAATAGAAAGCAATAAACACTCTTTTCTAGAGTGTTTAAACTTAATTTACAGACTGATACTACAGATTAAAAGATGTTTTAATGATGAAATTTTCTACCTTGCTTTGGGTTTGTTAGAAATGCAGGTCTTAACTAGAGGAACCACACAACAACAACATGAGAAGAATGAAAGTGAAAACTGTGAAGCAGAATTAAAGGTTTTTTTTCTTTACTTTTTTTCTTTTGTTTTGAGCAGTCTGTTTCCCTCCAATCACTAGTTTGAGTATTGGGTTATCTCATGAAGGACCAGAAACGAGGTTTCTAATCCAGATGCTAGAACTCAAACAGCAGCCTACAGTCTCTTGAAAATACTACAAACCAGCTATGTTAGTAAGAATTAACTGATTTTAAAGAAAATTAGGTTGAACTACTTTTTATTATAGAAACTTAAGAACAGAGAGGCGGAATGGAGCAGTAAGTTCTTATTTCCAATAAAACCATTTCAAATCACTTATGAGGAACCTTATTAGCTTGGAGATATTGACAGGCTATCAGCTGCACACTGAAAAAAGAGCCAACAAGGGTGGTGGTGGAGTGGGGGAAATTGTCTTCTGTCTCTCAATTATATGACTAATTCTAGAACATTACTGGCAAATAAATTGCTCAAATTAACACATCTTTTATCTATCATCTACAGCTGTATGGCATAACTTAAAGGGAAAAGGGATTCTTTTATAAGAAAAATAGTTGACTTGCATGTGCTCACTCGAGCAGTAGCATTTTACCAACTGTTATACTAGAAAACAGAACACTTGTTTTCTAAAAAAAATTATTATTATTWTTTTTTTTTTTWAAAAAAACAACTGTAGAGTAACTGGGAAACTGAACAGTTTTCAGTAACACCCTGGCTGACTTGAAAGGCTTGTTCCTATGAACAGGAAACCTTTATGGAAAAAAGTTCCTAATAAATGAACCTTAAGTAGTACGTTTGAATACGGACGCTTAATTAGTTACTTACAACAGACGCTTTGATCCCTTCTACCAACATTTTGAAGGTTTCTTTAAGAAAAGGGTTTGCTCTGCTAGGMAGGTCTTGCTGGTTCTCCTCTTCTGAAACTTCGGGTCGGGATGCCGAGAGTCTGCTTTGATTTGGGGCTTCTGTTATGCCCAGTATCTCGAGGCATTCCTCGGTAGATGCTAAAAATCAGAGGCGCATAAACTGATCAGTAATCTCTACTAAGATAGTCCAATGTTCTTTTGCTTGCCAGTAAAGGGAATATTCCCTTTATGACCATACYTGAAAAAACCCAAATCAATTTAAAAGATTAGTTATTTTAATTCCTCTACAAACCAGTTTGAGAAGTGCACTTCATATTCACCGTGGAGCAGCTGAATGTTGCCACATATGTTAAGCCTTCTGTTGCTTCTGYAGAATATGAACTAGCCCCCAGACATCAAGTCTTGCTAATAATTCTATCCATTTTTCAGAAACAGGTAAACTAATGCATTTGAAGAGACACTCCCTTAGAGTTATATCCTCATTTCATAATTCAGGCAGTTAAATGATCTGAGTAACCTGGAACTAAAATAGCTTGTTTAGTTCATTCAGATAAACTGACAATCCAGTTTGGATACAGTTATGCAATACTAAGAGACAAAAACTACAAATATATGATTTTATGTTAACTCCATTAAGCCAGCTATCATTGCTTTCCTCTCAAACACTGCAAAAAAACGAGAATTAATTTTCTATGTTGTATTCCATTAGACCTGTCAAATCACCGGGGTACAAGGAAATCCTACCTGAATAAATGAGTCTGTTCACAGCTAGAACAGTGAGTCTCTGCAACCTTTGCACAAATTCAGTCTCAGAGGCTCGGATAGGATTTTCTTGGCTCATTCTCCGCTGCATCATCATATTGAATTCTTCACTTGCTACTGAACGCATTTTCATCAGCAGAGCATCAGACTGAGCAAGAGAAAATTTCCTGGAAACTTTAAGCAGAGATGCATTAATAACATTGTACTGAAAAAGCACTCCTTTTAGAAAGGAAAACATTTGAAATATATTAGCATAAAAGCGAACATAAATGTCTGTAAGAGCAGAGTAGAATATTGTCCATTGAAAATGTAAGAGTCAAATTTATCTAAAGTGCCACAATAAAAGGAGTTGGTCTTAGTATCAGGTTTGTTGTGCAACTTCAAATTTTTGTATAAAACAGATTTTAAAAGGTCACTTTTATTATGCAGTTATAGCAAAGGTTACGATAGGTAGTGTTGCTGTTTTTCCTCAAACAAGAAAGTAGCTTCACCAATACAAAATAAGCCATTTATACTAACAGCTTATAAGCAAACACATTGTATGCTGCACTCCCTGTCACTAATTTTGATAGATGCATTATTCATAATACAATCCTACACAAGCATTTGGAAGCAATAAATGTTTTCTTGAAATGAACCCGTGGGCCTTGACTGCACTCTCTTCTTTAAGAGRTAATTACACTTATTTTCATGTACATGCATCAACACAGATCCAGCAGGGCACTGTATTTAAGATGCTGTTGGAAAGTTGTCTCATGAGCTGGCTGTATCAATAAAAATGCTGCTGGTGCAGACAAGGAATAAAGAACCTTTTATTGAAGCTTAGGTTAAAAAATTTTWAAAATGGAATACACAGCCTCAAATGCAGCTTCCCTTACACACGAGATACACAAAAACCATTTCCATCCAGAAGACTCCAAAAGCTTCACAAGGCAAACATTACTACTACAACTTGAGTGGCACACATTTTTTAATAAGCAAAGAACCATAGTAGAATCCATCTATCTCACAGGTCCCACTACTCATTTGGAGCAGCAGGTATTTCCTTCAGGATGATGCCAACTGAAAGCTTTACAACAAGAAAAATCACACATGATCACCAAGCTAGTTACATGAGACCTTGATTCTGACATTTCTTTAATATAGTGAAGTTGCACGTTGATGTGCTTTTCTTAAAGAGCAAAGAAATAGTGTTTTTAGTTTGCAGCTTGTGAATTAGCATTCTTCTCAACAGAAGAAAATATCTGACTTCAGTAACTGCATTGAGTGTAACCCCATTCTATCCTACCAATAAATACCACTCTTAGATTCAAAGTGGAACAAACTACATTATGCCAAGATTTGGACTGATTTGCAAATCCACAGAAAAAGGACTATTATATTACTGACATCAGAATTAAAAAGCAGGTTAATAACAGACAAGAAARGAGTACAAGTGTGCCACACTTTGGCCACTCACCAGTGATGCCTTTACGCTTTTGAAACACTGTGTGATGAGGTGCAGCTGGTGGGCCAGAATCGGCCTGCTCCTGAGAATCCTGGTCTGCCGTGGTTTTTATTAATTCAATAGCTGCCTGAAGAACTCTCAGCTGTAGAACAACAGCCATATCTAGATAAAGGTATAAAAGAGGTAGGTTCTTTTCAGTAGTTTACACAAAAATTATCCAAACAGTAGGGTGGGGTGGTTTTTTTTTTTTTTTTTTTTTTTTTTTTTAATTTGGGAGTTATGCTACTCAGGTACCTTATTTAAACATTAATCTAAGTCTTTACGATATGTCTTTAAGAAATTTTGAGATGACCATAGAAAAAGAAAAAGACAATTCCAGAATAGTACAATTCCCAACTGCAGGAAAGCAGCCACCTCACTATTACATGAAGAGATACAGAAAGGAAGTTCTCATGGAAAAGCCATAGGATTTGCCCATCTGAAATAAGGCAGAGAACATTTCCATTTAAACACTTTGAATGGACTTCTACCCAGCAGTCAGGCAGATCTGTTCAATCGTTATTAGCAGTACATAATTCTTCACAACAAAACAGCCTTCTTAGGCAAGCTACTGTAAGAACCATCTACAAGTCAAGAAAGATCCATCACCAAAAATCTTCCTTCGCCCTCTATAWTCAGTAAAATGAGTAATGGGGGGATTTGATATTTTCAGTTCCATGTTCCTAAAAATAAGTAGATAACTTACTTTTCATCCTTGCATTTTTACTGTTTTGAAGATGTCCCAAGAGCACAATGAGGTCTTCAATAACACGAAAATATTGAGAACCTGAGGAGCTGCAGGCATGAATTGCAACTGCCACCATCAACTGTTGTATATCACACACAAGTAGCTTGTAGTCACTCAGAGGAATGCTGCAAACAAARTTGTAATTACTAGAAACATGCAAAAGTTAGGAGATTGTAACCTGTAGCAAGACCTATTACTTTCCAGTCACTGCTCCTGCTGGTCATGCAAATATTATATTGTACTTATCACAATATTACTCCCTTCATACTATTATAGCATCTCCTCAGCCACTACCCTACTGTCCAAATGAGATACACTAGAAAAAGCACCTGAAACGCATGCATTAACACACCCACATTTTAAGGCATTTTAATTGAAAACTTAAGGTATTGAAAGAACACTTTAGAGACATTGTATTCCATTGTTTGAACTAAAAAAAGCAAAACTAAAAAAAACCAAACTACAACCTATACTTTAAGATACAGTTCAAGATAAAAGACCACTAGAACAGGCTTATTTGTGTGCACCATCTGATCATTTCAGAAATTAAGAATGCAACACACTTGAGTTTTGCTAGGCTTCTAATTGTGTCTCAATTGTTGTACAGCAGCAGACAAAACACTCACTTTGTTTCCAGGCCGTTGAGAGCAGCTAGCGTGTTACACAGCACGTACAGCAAACCATTATCAAGCAGCAGGTCTGCAACTTTGGAGCAGGAATTTATGATTTGCAGCAGGAGACAGAAGGAGTTATGCAGCAGAATATTGTCATATAGCAAGTTCTCTATAAGACCCAGAATGGGAATGACACACCATTTTTGAAAGAGTCCAACATTCTTGACATCTTCCAGATCAAATCTATTGAAATAAATACACACAAGTTTAATAAGTCCTTAAAATAGCATCCTAGAATAAGTGGTTTTTAAATGCTGGAAAACCAATAGTTTATGACGTTATTTTGGCAGAGATGTGTCAGTGTCTTGCCTTTCACTGCAGTAACAATGCCTGTTTAACCATGTTTAGTGATTAAACATGATTAATCATGATAATAATCATGATTAAATTTCTATGTTTAATCATAGAAATAAAAAACATAGCATTTCAAAGAGCGGCATGTTAATCAAGTGTTAAAGTATATAGATAATTGTGCTACCACCAATGGTCTACAAAATGGATTTCTCAAAAGTAATGTTTTAATAAATACATCAAGAATGCATTACTTTTAGAGTAATAAYAACTGGCACACAGATTATCAAATGAGAGGGAGTTCTGCCTCAACAGAATAATAACTGACTAACAGCAAGCTTATGTTCTGCATCTATTACTACTTAAGTCTTTTAATCACATTTGGTAACTTCTGGTTTATTTTAGTTGTAAAACTCTCAACACAGCTACAGGTTTTCTATTATTCCCATGTATTTAAAAAACTGAATGACTATTAAAAGCTTTTTATTCAAGGAAGTGGTACATGTGTGTGATTAGCTTTAAAGCAAACAGGGACATTTACACTCAGGTCCAAGCCAGGGAAGCAACTGGCACAAAGCTCTTTCCTTAATCACTTATTAAAATTCAGTCGGAGTAGTCTAGTGTCTACTAAAAACTTCTACGGATCTAAATTAGAATTTGACATAAGATGAGAGAGACTAGAAAAAGTTTAACTGAGTACAGTAAGTTCTGAGAGTCCCAAGGGCCTTGATTCTTCAAAGACCTTAGACTTTAAAACTCCAGCTCTTCCATGACATGCTCCACTTGRCTGAAGCAGCTCAGAGAAAGCTGAAGGACCATAAAGTAAGTGTAAGAATTTACCATGCTTTAAAAAGACCTCTTAAATTACAATGACAAGTTTCAAAGCAGTTTTGAAGGAACTGTGTTCGTGGTTGCTAACGACTAGGAAGAGAATGAGAATTAGCTAACCCCATCCTTGCCGTTAGCAGGTAGGTGCTGATGACCAAAGGCTGCCTTTAGTTCAAACATTCAACTACCAGGTGYGGAAACAAAGCAGTACTTACTCTTCATCCAGGCCAACAGAATGGCCAAAGAGCATTTTCAAAAAGCATTCTACAACCTCCTGAGTGCCCTGGTGAAGGTAGAGCTGGTTGGCTAGCAAGGAGAAGCCACGATTCTTTAGGAATTTTTCCTTCTGCTCCCTCCTTGCTCTGTTGAAATAYGCATCCAACAACTAAAAATAAATGTAATATTATGAGATGAGATTTAAACTTTTTACAACTTTCTTGAAAGTTCAGATCTTGAATCTGTAATTTGAATGGCCTGAATTAGAAGTCCCAGAGTATTCTAAATTCCAGTTTAAAAACCTGAATTTGTCTGTTTGCAACTATAATTTACATTACCCTTGCTACATACAGCAGTTAAATTTATCCTTTTGATGTGAATATTACCTTAGATTTTTAGTGAAGTTAGAGGGAAATGTTTGCATAAATATATCACCTTGATTTATGCTCATCAAATCCTGCATGTGTGTGCAAGTGCTGATYTTTTTTTCTGATCCTTTTGCTATTAAACACTCATAACCTTCTCAGTCTTCAAGTCGAAAATACAAATCTACACCAAGTCTTGCTTCTACGTAATGTTACCACCTAAGAACACTTTTTTTGGTTAATACTATACAAGCTGCTTTAAATCCTGAGGTCCATGCTCAGACCATAGAGGTTGCTCCCCAAAAGAAATGAAAAAAAACAGTCTGAAGAAATCACCTTTAGCTTGCATGCTACCTGAGCATTGTGTTTGATATGATTTATACCAAAARGAATAATTAATTATCTGTACATAGATGCTTCTTTTTAGACTGTGGTGTTATGATATACTTCCAGGCTCTCTAGCTTAGATGATAGAATATTTATCTACTGAATGACTCTCTGAACTACTGATTTAAAGAAAAATCTAAAGCTAAAAGTTCAATCCTTGCAAAAATCAGGAGTAAACCTACAAAAGCCAAGAGTAAAGTAAAAAATAGTAAAGGAACTTCATGATTCGCAAGTTCACAACTTAATAGCTGCACACATTACATATATGCCTACTTTAATGACGCCTTGTTGTATGAGAGCAGATGRGTGGTTCACAAGAACTATAAGATAATCAGGTTGGATAAGTTTGTCCATCACATCTTCTAGCATGACATCTGGTAGGATCAGGAGAACTCCACGCAAAAGGTCATATAATCCACAACAGATAAGCACAAGACAGTCTTCTGTAGATCTGCAGACAGAAAAACACATGTTTTTACCACAGTTTGTCTACAACAGGAAACAAACAAGGAAGGGGGACAGAAGGAAATCAGATCCATATTCCTCTCATACTCCTAGCACTTTCTTAGTACTTATTTGTGGGTGTCACAGTCATGTGACCAGAATTACTGGCGTGATTTTTTTTTGGTAGATATTGTAACACAAGTTCTCACTCCTATTATGCCAGGAAGTATCAAAACTCCTCACGTTAAACACTACCTAGGTTAAAAAAAATGTGAAGTTTGAAACATAGCAGTTGTTCTGCTTACCAACAGAATTATTTTAATGACTACCATTGGAGATATACTATTAGCTTTCAGACATGCAATTCTTGTAGAGTACCAAACTACTAATTTGCTTGGTTTATCTACATACCTATTGTCAGGGCTTTCAGATCTGTTTTGAGTGTTCTCACTGGCTGARGCAAAGGCAAGGCTCTCCCAGTCTTCAGGGATTACATTCTTGTCAGCAAGGCTCGGCCAGCGTGCAACAACTGATGATCCTCCGTGAACAGAAAATGCCAAACCCAACCCTGCAAAATTACTCTGACTTTTCTGATAGGAAGGGAGGCCTTTCAGATTGTCYGGACGACGCAGCGATGGCTCAGATGTAGCACTGCTCTCGTTATATTTCAGTTCCACATCTGTTTCTTTACTTTCAAGTACATTTTCAGATAATTCTTCTTTTGGAATGTCTTCAAATGTTTCAGCAGATGTTAACTCTGAGTCACAAACTGTTTTTGCAGACTCACAACTACTAAGAAAGAGTTCCTCTTGTACCCTCTTTAAGGTTTCACTACTTTCTACAAAACCAGCTTTACCCTGGAAGTCACCATAGGCACTCTTGCCAATATCCTGAAGGTTATCGATGCTCCTGCCCAACTTCTCAGTTAGTCTTTTTTGATGTAGTTGAGGTGAGGAAGTAGGAGATGCTGGTAAGCTTTTGCAAAGCCTTTTAGGTGCCTGAGAACCTCTTTCCTGTTGCACATTTGCCATGGAAGTGGTTCCTAAAGAAATAAAGGCATCTTYAGCATTTCTTTTACACTAGGCATAAAGCTATCCCCTCAAAATTGCTTATCATATGTGTTTAACAGATTTCTAAACTCATTTTATGTGGTATAACAGATTCAACACCCAGCATGTTATGCAGGTATACATTTTGCAAGTCTTACCTTCACAAATCTAGAAGATGCATAAAATGCAAAATGAAATATATATAAGCTGCAATTCTTGGGTTTACATTCTGTTGTTCTTATGTAACCCTCAGTAGGAAATTGTAKAGAATCACAGAAACACTCATGGTGGGAGTGACTTCTGAGGTCATCTAACCCAATCCCTCTGTTCAAAGGGTTAGAGGAAATTGTTCTGTTCCTTGTGCATGAAGCCCAACATATTCCTATGCATTTTAGTAACATGACAAAAYATACAGCTCACAAACTAGTTCTATTCCTTTTGCACCTAAGGCACTGCACATATTTTCAACTTGTAACAGATATTTTACCTGACATAGTTTCTTCGTAAGAGTATACACCTTTACCTCAAGCAGTAAAATTCTGAGTGCCTCTTAGTACAGAAGCCTGGCATTAAAATGTAAGAGGGGCAGTAGTTTGCATACCAGCCTGTTACAGAAAGTCTTTGACTAAGAAAATCAGATTTTGCTCAGCCAAGAGCACTTAGAGAACTGTGTATCAGTTCATTCTAACACAGTGATGAAGCATCAGGATACTTTTATGAGTGCCATCTATTTTCTAGTTGTTGAGACAGATACCTCTGTGCCTCTTACTGGCACAGATATATTGTCACACCAAGTGACCTTGCAGCCAAGAGCAAAGACCCATAGAGCTTGCAGGCATCTCAGCCAGGCTTGTAGCAGGATWGTGCACCCAAGTGCAAACCTACATGCCAGCAGCACTTAAAAAGCCACATTCAAAGACAGCTTAACTACACTTGGAAATTCCAATTCAGAAACATAATGCTCAGGAACATCATAGAAGATTTTAAAAAAGATTTAAGTGGAAATTACAGATTTTAGCTTTTGATTTGCAGGTGTTATTTGCCAATTGAATATGAAAATCTAAAATGGAAAAGACAGCTACACGATTTGACAACGTATACAGCAAAGCATCACACTTCACTGCAACACACCAGCTGAAAAGGTTATTACACTAAACTAATTGCATCAGTGTTTTAGATGCTGAAATAATATATYGGAGCAGATGGAAGGAAAAAAGGAATGAAAGGAATGAAAATCTATCTASGCACTAACCACTTTTATTTTTGTTAAGCTATGACATATTTTGCATTCATAGCAGAGGAATTCAAAACTCAAGAAGTTATCTTTGGACCTCCAATGGTTTAGCACGCCATGTGAGACTCAAGGAAGTTGCTCATTGGTAGGTTTTATAACTACTTGTTCCAGTTGTTCTTTATTTTCCTATGTATTTTYTCTGATGTAGGAACACTGTAATATCCACAATATAAGCAAATAATATTATTTAAAATGGATATTTAACAATTATACTTTAAGAAAAAAGCATCAGCTTAATGCTTTGTGGATATATGGCACCTTATAGTTTATTTTAACTTGTCCCTGGTTAGACATTCTCGTACTTCTCTAGCAAGTCTGTTYAATAAATGAGAGTGTTCTCAGCTATTTGGTTTGCTTCACTGTCTAAGCCTATCACTCACAAATTCAATAAAATAAATTTGGATATAAGATTAACCACATATCTAAATCAGTGCACTGTCTTGTTCATCTCAGCTCACCAATGAAGAATAGAGGGAGCATGTTCAATTCAATCCTTATTCTGCTGATCAGGCATCAAGCTCTAGTAGGAGGTTAGTTAGAAATCTCTGAGCAAACACCTCTAAGGCAGGCTGGCCAGAAAGATTCTCTTACTTCCTCATGCTTTTTTTCCAGCATTGATTACCTTCCGGTGGCGAAGCTGTAAATCCAGTTGGAGTTGTAATGACAAATGTGGAACTGTCTATTGACTTCCCACCACTGCTAGAATTTCTCAGGTACATAAGTGATTCAACCTTCTCCTGAAAAATTTTACCATCTGGAAACAAAAGATAAGAAGGGGGAAARCCATTACTCAGCAGCTTACTTCCAAGCATTACTTAAAGATGTTCTGTCCTAGCATACTGCTAACAACAACTTGGACTTCTTGTAATATCAGAGGGTCACCCTGTTCCCAAAAGCATCAATCTAATGCAGCATATAGTACAAAAATCAGGTTCTCTTCTTATATCTACTAATATTAGAGCATAAATGCAGACAAAAACTGTACTGCCTTGAAAACAGACCAATTACTAAAACTGGAAGTATGTACCCATCTGTTAAGGGAGAAAACATTCTGAACTTGGCTCAAATTCAATGTTTACATAAAACAAGTTCAAGATTGTACAMGACACTACAATAGTAAAGCATGGACTAAACATCTACTAGTTTTTCAGTTAATAAAAGACCAAGACTTTTTTTAAAAAAAAAGACCTAGAATATCACTGTTTGCCAAAGCATTCACCTGTTACAGCTATATTAATAGATAATTAATATATATTAATATTAATATAAAGGTTGTGATGTAGCCATAACAACAGTATGTACTTTCTGTAACTTGCACACAATGGTGCCTGACATTGCACCTCAGAGTATGATTGACCATTTGCTAAAAGTGTTCCTTGGGCCCTTCATTCAAGAACCCACAATGGAAGGTCATTTGAGGCACATTTATAACAACATTGCCAAATTAATTTTAATTTATACTTCATGCCTAAACTTTTTTTTTAAAAAAAAAAAAAAAAAAAAAAAAAACTTGACTTGCAACTTTATCATGTTCAAGTAGCTGAGCATACCCAACGCACCATCCCCACTTTTTCACTAGAACCACAGCTTCCCAAATAAGGAGGATTCCACCAACACTGTCAAAGATATTCAAAACCTTGAATGTCTGACATGGATATATTATACTCTTCAGCATCTGATGCTGCAGAACCAAGGGCATCTAGTCGCTCCCAAATTTTTATTTTTCCAAGAGATACTGTATCCATGCTCACAGCTAGTGTTACACACTACACTTAACACCACAGGGTCTTTAAAGACAGAAACTTAAAATAAGTTCTAAAAGTACATTAATCCTGCACATACAATTACTATAAATATCCTCTTTGAAGGCTACTATATCAATAACCATTCTACCAATAAGGGATAATTTCTCAATTTTAGTCTAGGAGTAGAATTGTATCTTATTGTCTATTGCTACTTAAACATGAGGTATCTACCTATGTGCAGGGAAAAGTAGAAGTTGGTAGGGTTGTGACAAACATATGTATTAGTGGGAGGGTGAACTGCTAAGAGGAAATTGAAGATCAGTGTCAGCAATTCCAGGTCAGGGGGAGATCCAAGTACTTCTTCAATTATTTTCACAAATGACCTACAAACCTCCCGAGGCAGAGATGCAAGATGACCTTCTTTATGTTCCTACAAAGGAAGAGCAGTACAACTCTAAGTTACTTGCATTCACATTTTGCCATAAATTTGTCACTTCCCCCACTTCAATTATCATACTGTAAAAGAACAGACAAATAATGAAATCTGTATTATTTAACTCAAAAGTTATTGCATGCATTAAATATTATCCAAGTCTACCACTTAAAATTCAGGCGTGAAGAGAATACTACACGTGTTCTATGCAAGTTCAATTCAGAAAAGCCTGCCTTCTGCATGCTATACTACTTYGATTTAAAACATTGGAGCCTTAGAATGAGTCACTCTTGAAATATTTGTTTTTCTCATTATTTTTACATATTTATAAAAAGTTTTTATAAAAACTCAAAAAAAAAGAGAAATAGTAAACGCTATTTCAATGTTTTTAACTTGAAATTAAAACACCCTCCTCCATACACAAATTCATTTCTAAAGCTCTAAGTTTCAATTTTGGTCATCATTACTTAGCAATCTATGGCAAAMATATACTAATATAGTTGTATCATATCTTTTCTTGAAAATGACAAAAAAATTGATCATCCCTAAAACATAAAACCATTGCTTCCTGAGAAGTACAGAATTCTTATATGATCTGTTTCTGAGTAATGAAGACTTGAATGTAAAACTCGTGAGACGTGTCAGACCTGCAAAGGTTCACAACTTCTTTCTGCTCCTATTCAAAGTAGTTTTGTTTATACTTTCAACTAGAAAAAGATAGTTAAAAGCTCTCATCTCTTCTGTGAATCAGAAAATAGCACTACTCACTCTACCACCATAAGTGGATGAAAAGCAGCTGGAAATCGAGGACAAAGTACAGCCTATAGAAGTGGATTTTTCAAACGGATCTAAATTTCTTTCTCCCCACCCCTCAAACAAAAGTAGCTATTTGACAAGCATGAAATAAGATTTTGGACTGAAAGTACCTGGAGAACTTGACACGTTAACAAGAAGTGATGTACTACTTGAGCTTTCAACAGCTGTTTAATGTTAAACATCTGTTGGTGATGGTTAGCTCTAATAAGGATTTCTAGAGCTGCTAACAGAGTTTCCCAAACACCTTCCTAAAGAGAAAAAAAAAAAGATTATAGGTTCAAACTTCATCAGGTCTTCACTGAGAACCTTCTAACAAGTTAGGCAGATAATCATACAATAAGTTTCAACATCTGAGAAGATATGACAAGCGTAAATGTGTCAGGACTGAATCAGAAGTCAAAGGTCATGCTCATTAAAGGCAAAGAATTAAGAAAATTTTACTGATTGAAGTTAAAAAATCCACAATATTATTTCACTCATATTGAGTTTTATCTTATTTTTGTTTTCAATAGTTTTGTAAGTGAAGGAGCAAGCAAGTCGTCTTCCTCAGACTCAGTAAGTTGCTCTTAAAAATTAAATCTTTGCACATTTACTAGAGACATAAACTAAGGTAAGCTGCAGCATTGACAAGCGAGAGCTTGATGTTACTACCAATTATTCAATTCAATTATTTTGGACTCTTTTAGTAGCTACTGAAATCTAACTGAAGAAATTGCTCTCAGGTTTCTAATTACTTTGTTTAATTTGGCTTTTAACCATAGAAAAATAAAATCTTTCTTAGAAAGAAAGTAATTACCTTTGCTTTAGACCATATCTTCCAGTCAAGCAGCAGTTTTTCTAACAACTCAACATCCTGGATTACTGCAGTAGAATCTGTATCAAGCATGAATTGCCCATTTTCACTTATATAAAGAATTTCATCACTGCAGCATCCTTCAAGGAGAGTCTTAGAGGGGAAAAAAATAATTAAGTTTGCAAGTACAAAACAGTATAGCTGTCCCCTCACATTTACGARCAAATTCTTTAAAGGGATATCCGCCTTTTTGATAAGGAAAGCACAGTCTACATGGCCAACTTGGAAATGAGTTTAGTAATAACTAAGCACTTTAAAAGCTTCATAAAGCAAGTACACAGAATTTAAAAAAWCCAGGTGTTGTGCCAAGATGAGCCCTCAACTAACAAACACCTGAAAACCTTAAACCATACCACAAACTTAGAAGACTCAGATTTCATTGTATTACAAAAAGAGGGAACCCTAGCAATTCTATCCACCAGAAGACCAGTCTGCATCTCAGTACCTCAATTTTCTTCAAAATACTCCTTATAGGTACTTCAATGAAAGAAGTACCAAGCGATATTTCCCATTACAAGTAAACATTCTGGGGGAGCTTTGTCAAGGCACTTTCAATAAACCGTAGTTATACAAACAGTAAGACATTTTCGGCGAATAGCAGTTATACCAACAGTTTAAAGAGCTTCACCTTCAGCATGCAAAATCCAACAACACACTTTGGTTTGACCAACACTCGATGAACCATAGAATAGCCATTACAGTTCTCCATCTCCTGTATTCTCTGCTGATTGTATTTTGTTAAGGATAGTATAAGTTGAAGTGCTAGAGCTTGAGTGTCTTCACAGCTGCTAATCTCAACAACCTGAAAAATAAGTTTAATAGATGACTTGAAATGAGACAAAAATCCTTGCATTTCTAACTCATATTACAGATTACATAAAGTTTTTAAAGACTTCTAGGTTACGTACACAATCTGCATTTTTGTATTGCATACATACACATTCAGATACTAYCTAAAATGACAGAATTCCTACTGTGGTAAATCATGATCTGCTAGGACTAATACGGGTACTTACAGGAGCAGGATGGCTATAACAACTGTTTGGCTACTCAAGACTAAAGGAAATTCTTATTGGGCAGACCACAACTCCCCACGCTAAGCCTCCTTACCCTAGCAAAGAGGAAGACAAATGCACCAGTTCCTCCAATTTCATGTAGTATTCCCTGAAGGGTCTTATATTCTACTGGCTGAAGTAATTTCAGGTGATGAGAATCCAACACACCACTCTGAACTTCTTTTGAACTGAAAGGTCGCTGAGAAGGCACAGTTTTCACTTGACTTTTCAGTCGAATAACAGGTTCATATATGGTATATTGACCAGGGCAGCATGTGGTATAAACAACAGCAAGGCTTTCCTGAAACAAGAGAAGTTCATAAGTCAGATGTCAAGAAAGTTGAACTGACTATTTAATATGAGAAGGAAAAAAAACCTCACTTAAGAGCAAGTAATAGTAAATTTGTCAGTTCATTTCTACAGCAAGTAGCAGTCAATTTGTCAGTTCATTTCTACTTTATCCTCGTTCTGCTCAAAGCTTTGTACAGGTATGCATTCATCATTATGTTAGAACAAAGATGCATAAAGAAACTAAAATACTCACAAATTTTAGCACTATGTCTTGGTAGCTACATGAAAAAGTTAAGAAAATACTAAAAAAGAAAAAGAAACTCCCTCTCATCATCTGAAGCATCAGCAATTTTTCATATAAAAACAAAGTTGCTGACAAAGGTAAAATAAAAAGACTACACAGAAGTATTGCGATAAAGTTTACATTCCTTTATGAGAGTGGGCAGATTCCTTTAGTGTCCAAATTAGAAAATAGCTGCTATTTTTCAAAATGTTTAACTGTGAATTTGTTCTTCCATTAGCCACACTGCCAGAGCATTTCAGTTGATGATTACATATAGAGAACTAGAGATTTCTTCGTTGATGAAGAGACATGGATCAAAAGCAAAACTCCTGCCAAAAGCAACTGACTCATTCTTATAGAAGGTGTGAAGTGATCATATCTRGAATGCATTTATCTACAGGAGATAACAGTTAAGTCGATTATTTTCTATGCAAGAGATCAATTTACTTCTGAGCAGTTCTACTTTGTTTACCTAGAGTTTTATGCAACAAAGTAAGCATAACAGTTGCATGATGCTAATTTAATCTACTCATCCCCTTAACTCAAAGCTCAATGTCCRTAAGGATTATATCCACATAGAACAAGTTTTTGCTTACAGCTACAGCACTGCTAAAGAACAAGATCAGAAACATTCCTCTAATAGAGAGGGTTTGTATAACAGAAACTTTCAGACAATACCCCAAATATAATACATCTTATTGATAAGGTCATTTTCTTTTTTGCAGCTCCCCTTGAAACAAACAGGAAGAACAAGCAGTGACTTTACRAATTGAATTTGCTCCTGCTCCTTGGAGAGTCAAGCACTTTGGCAGACGGTGGAAAGGCAACAAGAAATGTGCTCTCATTTCCTTAATGAGTTCTAAGAAAGGAATAACCATTCTGAAGACAAAACTTACAACTAAAGGTCCAACATCCACTTCCTTTTTTGTCATTAAAAGCTCCTTAATTTGTTCACATTGTAGAATATCTTTACTTATGTACTTAGAGCAATCAGTTAATGCTTTTCCATATTTACAAGGCATGACAGAGGTGAAGTCTGGTCCGCAAGCATAYAAATAGAATGCTTCCTCAGGTCCAATCTTTGCACCTAAAAAATCCAGAAGAATATTTAAGTCCTCAAAATTTCTCAAAAGAAAAGCATTGGTTAGTCGAGACTTTACAAAGAAGAAACTAGCAACAGTCTAGTCTTTAGCTAACAGTCTTCAACTAAGAGACTTTACATAGAAGAAACTAGCAAGTTTGTGTAGGACTTGATCATCAGAAACAACTAGAACAGGTTAATGCTCATTAACTACTGTAGATCCATGATTTCTGACACATGCTGCAGGACAGATCAATTCAGGGAGAGGGAAGCAGGGAGATGCTGAAGCAGCTGAAAGAAAATTGAGAGTCAGGAAGATAATCTGGACAAACTGAAAGACAGCATATATATTACAATGTATTTTTTTTTTCTGTAAATGAAAAGAATCTATCCAAGCATCCCCAAAATTTTCCAAGGGCAGCAAAATTACAGACAAGAATACGCTCAAACATTGTGGACTCAGCATAACTCAGAAGGAAACTCAGGGAAATGGTAAATTCAATTTACTAAGGGAGGGAAAATACAAATTAAAAAGAAACAAACCAAGACAAACCACAATTATGTAGGAAACAGAGACCAAAGTGGACCTTGCTCCCCTTCCAGGTAGGAAAGCAAGCATTTCTGAGGTCATCTGGTTTTGAGATCATTTCTTCAAAAGAAGCATCTCCTAGTTGGAGAAGAGTCCCAATTGGTTCAACTGCTTTGCTGTTCAATAATTGTCAAAACGCCTAAATATTAGTTTGCAGACTTATGCTGAGCAGCCATATGCTTCCAGAAAGACTCAGATCTGCGACGTGGGGGGTGCAGGAGTTAATCCAGGGCTCTCTGGAGGAATCTCTTAACACAGACACAGGCGGTCAGTGCACAGCCAGCAGATGGAGCTCACCTTTCCCACAAACAGCTCCTCCACAGCATGCACTCCTAATCACACGTTTATGCCAAGTTATAAAACCATAAACTTTAATGGAGAGGAGGAACTCGAGGATTATGCAAGTTAAAAAAAAATAAGTAAAATATCAGAAGTACCGTTAAAGAGAAGCAGATTTCCAAGATGCCATCTACCCGACAACCGAAGCAAGTCTTCCTGAGAGGATGTACAATGGCCAATCATACAAAAAGTTTTATTACTGTCAGATGATAAGCTTGTTTTCCGTGGTAGTGTATAATCCAAATTAATTTCACATTTCCTAAAAACAGATATAAAATATAAACATTGAGAGCTGATCGAATTACTACCTTAGACTTGCACACATTTTAGTATTTTGTTACCAGAATTCAATCACCAAAGCTATTAACAACATGCAGACATCTTAGGACTCAGTTACATTAATGTAGCTTGTGTGTGTGTAAATATAAATACTACCTAAAATGGGTCAAAGATGGATTGAGTCCTAACTGGGTTTGTCATGCAGTCAGTTTTCCCTACCTGACTTCAGTGAAGAAAAAAAATATGTATCTATATAGACATAGATAAAGCAGGCAGGTCTGAGTGATTTTATACAATTTAATATATCATAGTTTGTCCAAAAGATTGCTCCAAAAGAGGCCTTTGATGATGGTCTAATTCAGAGACCACAGCACAGAATATTGGCTGAGAAATATTATGTCCAGAATTTCCTTGCACAGGGGAACCTTGTCAGAGCTTACTTAACCCCTCAGTGGAATATAGCCATAGGCAATAAGCACAAAGCTCTCAGGAATCACCCTGTAACCCTAGTGTGAGCTCACACGGACAAGTGAACAGCAATTGAACTGTAAAGTTCATTTGAAGTTTCCTGGAAGAGTCCATCACTGCCTGCATTAGCAAACAGGGCACCATACACAGAGTGGCCTCATTAAATGCACATGTGCAGAGCAGTATATTCACTTTTCCCAGTATATCCATATTTGGACTTTTTCGCACATCTGTGTGCACAGACTCAATTATCGAGATTCATGTTTCTTAAATTTTATCTACATATTTTCCAAAAAGTTCAAAATATKTAATATACTTTATAACTTGATTCTCAGGTTATTTACACAATTTGAATCCAGAAAACCAAAGCGCTTCTTTTCAGATACAGCTTTACTATTGTACTTGCTAATCAGATTCTAAAAAACAAGGAAACAAAATTGACTGTAAAAAAAGAAAAAGAGGAAAGAATTGAGCAGTATCTGAATTCAGCGCCTGAATACTATACCTCTTGAATTTTACTACCAAAAAGATCATGCCCTCTGCTAGCTTCAAGGTACAGCTTTCAGGGGATTCCATTCTCAAAATCATGTAGTTTTTACCTCTCTTACTTATTCCTGATCACAAACCTTCAGTTCAAACACAGCCTAACACAGATCTGCTTTTACTGAAAGAAATGACAAGTCTGGACACATCTTGAGAGTAATTCCTTTCCTATCCCCAAACACTACGTTAGCCTGCACTGAAGTAGCATAGAGGTTTTCCTACTGAGTTTACATCCTCTTAAAAAGAGGACAAAGATCTAGGTGATGTATACTCTACCTCTGACCAGAAATCCAAAGCAATAGCCTTCCACGAATATTTTTCTTGCCCTCTGGCTGCTGCTGATATGTTATTGCCAAGTGTTGCCACTTGCCCGTAAGGAAAACATTCTCTGGAGATTCAGCCTGCGCCAGCAGACCAGCTTTCATCTCATCGTTTGGATCCATGCACATACTAAGCAAATAACAAGGGAGGAAGAACAAATGTTTGCTTTCCAAAATGAATTTTAAAAACCCAAATCTGCACTTTTTGGCCTCATAGTAGTTTAAGTTATACTGTTCGACTCTTTCTTCAGTAACAACTCTGTATTTAGAGGCTAAACATAAATCAGGGAAATCCTCAGATTACAGCTTCAACTTAATCAACCTGTGTGAATCTACTTACATTTTAAAAGCGGATAATGTAATCTCCATTTTAGAGAAAAGTTCAGTTTATTAAGAAAGCAGATAACCTGTGAAATAGTGTTCTAAGAATGCAGCTTCAGATCCTTTTTGAGATTCGTTGTGAAAATTGAATTTATAAACACCTTTTACATTTACATTCATTGGACCACCTCYATTCACATTTTAATGGTTAACTTGCACTACTTTCGACTCATCTTGCAACTTATTTCGGGTGTTTTATATATACAAGCATACACACACACACACACAAATACATAAATGAGACATTCAAGACTAGAGGCTGACCTAAGCAAACAGCATTACTGCAGATTTGTGAACAATAAACTTGACTAATACACAGTTGACTAATACACAGTAATACCCAGTACCGAAATATGAAAGCTCTAGTGTTTAAATCTGCCCAGACTTGTATCATCAGTGCTTTGGAACCCAATGAAGTGATATGAATACAACCATCTTCAACAAGTTTATCTCCCAAGCTTAGGTACTCCATTCCAACAGACTTTGTTTCATCTGGAAAGAGAGAAGTGTTTATATACAATTACTATACAGTAAAACTAATGTATCCTACCAGCTACTAAGTAGGAATAAGAAATAGGTCAGGTAGAATTATTTTGAAAAGGGAGCTTACTAGGATGTCCATGTTTGGTTTTGGTTGCTTCTTTGTTTCTCTTTGTTCCTTTCTTGTGTGTTTTTTTGATTTGTTTTTACAGCTCTAGCTCTGTTTGATATGCTAAAATGGAGGAGTGTACCCTCAACATTAACACTCTATTTTGCATATTTTTATTTGTAATCAGGTGATGCTACTAAACTTTAAACTAAYACAGAAATTATTAAAGCCACTTTGACATGCCATATAATGTTAACAGTTTTGTTGAAAGTCTTAATTCTTTAGATTGTTTTTTTCAAATCACACCTGTTAAACATGAGCTTGCACCTAACATTTTCTTAAAGAAAATCCTAAAGACTCAAGCACTCCTGTTTGGAATATAGAAAAATAGATTGCACCTTTTACATAAGGCAAATCAACTAGTAATGAGAACTCCCAATGATAATCAAATAGAAACAAGTAGTACTAAAGTCTTCACCTGTGCTGTCAAAGCTGTTCTCTCTTGCAGTTAACAGCTTGCCTCTTTTCTTGATCTTCTTCCCCTTTTCTGTCAAGCTTTCTGCTTCGTGACGACACTCCAGATGAAACCACAGAGAGACACTGAAGCCCTCAGACATGTGTGGCCAACAGTTTTGTCCAACTAAAGGCAGGTGAATGGGGGCTACGTACCAAGATGAAAGCAGCTGGTGAGTCAAGTTCTCACCATCTGCCTCTTTCTTACTCTGTGAAAGCTTTGCTCTTTTTAGTAGTCCAGCAGTCTTGTTGTTGGGAGTACTAGCAGATTTTTGGGATGAACTGCTACTTGAATGTGTACCATGTAGCAAAGGAAAGGCAAGGTACTGTAATGGGGTCATATAGATATTAGTTTCTACAATCTTCAATATGCCCTTAAGCAGTATCTCCTAGAAGAAAAAAATACACAAAAAACACAAACTGTTCACACCATATAGCCAAGTCTCATCACTTCACTGAATAGGATCTTCCTCCTTATTTGAAATTGTATTTGTTCCCCTAAAATAGAATGGCTTCCATATCCTAACTGATGCATATTTACAATRTTAAATATCAACTGCAAAGGATTAAGGCTCAACAGGTTTGAGGATAAAGTCACTGCAGATCAGTCTTCAAATTACCATGCTCAGAATTTGGCTAAACCACAGCAAGTGGACACTGAGCAGTCTTATCTCACATTTATTATATGTCAACAGATGAACTTGTACTTCTAAAGCCCACACCTTTCACCTCACAACTGAACAAGTTAAAGCAGTCCACACTGCAGTCATTTTGCTGTTGCATCACCAGCCACAAAGCCACCTGAATCCCTAAGCCAAAGCATCTAAAGTTAAGTAATTATGGCAACCTGCTTTTGTTGCCTTCAGTTTGKTCAGATATTTGAGGTATCTTCTATATTTTTCCCCCTACATGTAGTCCTAGGAATTTCATCAGTAAAGAATTCACAAGCAGCAGGTTCCAGCATTATTCAAATTGACTTAAGACAACTTGGAATGTACTTTCTGCTGAAAAAAATAGCACTCATTCCTGCCATTGAAATGCTTTATAACACTATGGGAATGATAACACTATGGGAATGGCTTTGAGAGCTTTACAGTATTCAKTGTTACCATAATGGCAGTCTCCTCATGATTCCTCTAGAGTTTTCTTGTGCACAAGAAAAAGTTACTAGAGTTCTTGTCTTTCACAACTGCATACATACCGTACAGGGTGTCTTTTCCAAAAATATCCTTAGGAGGAGAGTTAACTCTTCCGAACACGTCTGTGAGCTCATCAAAGAGACTAACAGGTCTACCAAYACCATCTGACATGCTGGAAAGAGGGATAAAAAAGTCCTTTAATACAATTTTCGGGGAAAAAAAGATTAATTTGGAATTMAGAATGCTGTCATGATTACATGCTGAATAATAGAGATACCAGATTTTGAGAGTTTGACCATATTTCCTGAGAGTATTATTATTCAAAATTTCACAGAATGAATATAGAAAATTACAGACTCCCAGGTTTACAAAGGGGAGTCTGAAAGTCTGGGAATCCAGTTTTTAGGTGCTGGGTTCCCAGAGGTTCTCCCCACAAAGCCAAGGATCAAAGCTCTGGGAGGGGTTTACAACTCCTGCAGTAGAGCAAACTCATTATACAAGCTACCTTGTGGCAAGCATATAATTTGGCTCCACATTGCTGGATCAGCTAGCTATTTTCTAAATTGAAATAAAAACAATTCAMGACATCAGTAAGTCTTGTGTTATGCAGAGATGTGAAATAAAAACTGATGATGTGCCAAGTCAGATTTAATCAGTAAGATGAAAATTACTTGGGAAAACAGCAGTTAATACTGTTGTCTTAGGTTTACAATTTCAGCCAGTGTGATCTGCTGGCATGTATTTAAATAATGTAGATTCCTACCAGCTCAGCAACTAATCCTATATTTACAAAGAGGTTAGACACTTGTCACAAGTTAAATAAACACACAGCTGCAAAGATTCATATGTGTCAATGAGTTTGCTTGACATAATGCATTAGCTAAAAAAGGCTGAAAATTGAGGGTGTGTGTATATACTTGTCTATATATAAACATTATAAATATCATTAAGTTACTTGGACCTTGAACTCACCATGAAAACTAGACTCCGTCTGGGTCAATATGTTTAGAAATCCTCCCAAAAGATTTTTAACAGCTCCCTTAAAAAAAGAAGTTGATATCTGAACAACATAAACCAATTTAAGCAACTTGAACACAGATCAACTCTAGACAAAAATGGTTTCAAGAGAAATTAAAGTAAAAAAAAAAATCAAAGTACTTTAAATTATGGAAATACTTTAATATTTGCTAGAAAACATGCTTTCATGATCTGCACAGTTCAATCACATCATATCAAATGGAGGGACTTTGAAATTCAGCTGATTCAAAAAGAATCCTCTGGGCTACAACCAACTCAGTGACTCTTGAGAACTCTTCCCCTTGGTCCCTTCTCTAAAATAGACTGAAGTAGAGGAACATCCTTCACAAAGGGCAATCTCTGGTAAGGATCATTAGCATTCAAAATTAGCATCTCACTCTTCCCAAAATATATTGAGAAAAAATTGATAGCATTAACATTTGAAAGGAGCATTTTCATATCCCCTGATCAAAATTGTCTAAAAACATCTAGTTGTCTTGCAGTTTGAGAACTACTTGAAGCTTACTTCCTTCTAGGAAACTGAAATTATCAAAATACACTCTCAAAGAAGTCTGTTTCAAATGTATGAAATTTCAGGAAAAGGTATCTTTATTGATAAATCATAAGCATGTTTGTGCATACTTAAAAAGTATTAACTTGATTAAATGAATTTAATTATAAAATCATTTCATATATTGACGTTTAGAATATGAAATGTGATGCTACACACAGAAAAAAATGGAGTGTTGAAATACAAGTGTTTTCCACCCACTTTAACYTCACATTTTGATTTAGGCCGTAAAGCTTAGATTTGAAAGTTCAGTTTAAGAGTATTTAGTCATATTTTCTGCTGTAGGAAAGTCACACTTTATTTGGTTAGTAAAAGACAAAAACTACAAGCTAACCTTCAGAAAGAGAAACCATGAGGACATTAACCTGTRCACTGGAAGTTTAGCAGATAGTGTGGGTACATGTGAAAAACATTCTGATAATTATTTCTGAAATATTTAAAATTTCAAGGCCTTCAGAAATTACCTGTTTACAAAATATTAAGTCCTTATGTATTACTTTTCCACTTCAATGAGTCATGTACTACCAGAGCCATAATTCCTACAGAACATATACTGCTAATAAAAATGTTAGAGAGAACTGGTAGACAATGRAAGAAAAGAGTAAAAAGGCATAGCTGCTTTTAAAGACAGGACAGAACACTTCCTACCTATTTCAGGGCTTCGTAACAACGGTGTGYGGTAAATCAGAGCAAGACTAAATACTCATCTGCAAAACCCACATGCCCTTTAATACCTAGCATTTGAGTAGCAGTCACCACTTAACCTTCATTAAGCATTAAAAACAAAGACACTGCAGRGAAATCATCTTTCCTTATAATGCTACATATGTATAACCCATATCACAGCTTAAGAGAAGAATACTTAATATATCAAGACTGTTTTGTTTAATAGTTTACCAGTTATTAAAACTGCATCAATTGTTTTAGCAATTGAACAGCCCTAATGAAAGGAGCCAAGTGTGAAATTCAGAAGCTTTGTTTGTAGGTCAAGTATCTTGCAACAGTAGCTAACTATCCCTTCTGCTAACTTCAAAATTCAGTATAGCACCTACCTGTGCTACAGTTATTTACATTGTTTCAGGTGATATCAAATGCCCTAATAGCACATTCGAATATTTCTGAGTTGACTCAGTTAGGTATAATGTTCTTATAAAACCGACCAAAATAAGGTATGTAGCATTACATTTCTGGTTCTGTTTATTTTTATTTTTTATTTTTTTTTTACCTGTTCTATAAGTAAAGTGGCATTTCTCTCCTTCTGACTGATGATTTTCAGGTAGCTTTGGAATACATGAGCAAGCACCTCCAAACTTGCATTACCAGCTGAAAGCAAGTTTAATTCCAGCATGCAGATTTCAGGATATATTAATTCTCCTTGACTGATGTTTTCAGTTATATCACTAAAGTAACCCGGAGGGCCAGTGCACCCTGGTTCTGCCTTTGCAACTGCTCCTGAAAGAGAAAACAGTCTTAGAGAAACTTATCTAGGCGAACACAGTTTGTGCGAATCAAACAAGAAATCCAAGGGCATACTTTCTACAGCCATCTCAAAGGTACAAAACAAGAGTCACTAAATTATAACTACTTTCCAGAAATTAGCTGAACTTTCTGTTCCGCAGTGTTTTTTTCACATTTCCTTGTGAATCAGATAATGCAAAAATGCAGTTTCTTCCACTATATTATCTTAACTACATCCCTTTACTTCTTGGGAACTAGACATACTTAAGTGATAAGCAATTTGTAAAAATATTACTAAAAATCACTGTAAGAGAACCTGAACTTCTATACAGAAGACTGAGCTCGTCAAGGAAGCTGACTGAGCTTGTCTAGTGTGTGGGTGGGTATTACTGATTTACTGAATTACTGATTTAAGAAGATGGGGAAGAAGTTTAATTGCTTAATTCAAAATATCAACACATAACAGACCATCTTCAGAAAAAATAAAAGCTATAGGACATAATATTTAGGCATTCCTCCTTGTTATATCTGGATAAACCTTTAAAATATGTCATTAATCTTAAGTACTTCCAGCAAACTGTTTTCACTCCACAAGTTCCCAAAAGAACTCAAGTTCTTTATACATCTACATACATTCTATATACATTCCTATGTGTTGTTACTGATAAAGCGTAGCTATATGAGCACATCCCAACAAAAAACTTAGTTCTATTCAAGTACATTATTGCTCATGCTGACCTCATATTACATAAGAGCATAAGCATCCAGATGCTCAGCACAAAGGAAAAATGAAATTTCGTCTTCAAAATTAAGCATACTGAAACAAATACAGTATAATAAGGAATGTGCACACTAGTGGCTGAATGAAAATGCTATAACTAGATTGCTTAAATTTAACTTGATTCCTGCAGGGTTATAAAAAAGTTTGAACTTAGATTTGTAAGAAAAGCAGTGATAACCATCTCTGGAGAAAACTGCCTGCACCACAATCAAGAATATATTTCAGCAACACATTATTTCAYGATTAATGTCACAGAAGTCACAAAAAAATGAAAAAAGGACAAAACAGTTCCTATAACATACAAAATGAACAGCTGTCATCTGTCCATGTATAACTGGATCCTACTAGGAGTAGGAAAATTAGGCAGCTCTAAAAGGCCTCTGATTCCYACCCTATTTTTGCATATCTCAAAAGACAAGCACGTCAGTTATGCCATACAGATCGCTCTGCCTATTTAACAAGTTTTCATTTACCATCACCCTTGGCTTCGCTGTCATCAGGGTTACTTTCACTATCTGCTTCATATCCTTCCTCTTCGGCAGGGAGTTTAAGACTACAGCACTGTGACTCCTCAGCTTCTTCTGAAAYGTCTTCAGGTTGTGGAACAGGCTCCTTTTCAGTGTGATGGGGCTGTATAACATGTGTCGACAAGTTTACCTTCTTCRTTAAAAAACATGGAGTTTAAAACTTCCAGACACCCATGTCCTCCGCCCTCTCCCTTGGAAAAACAAGCTCAGAATCAGACCATATACTTCCAAGCAAGCACAAGGTAATTTTTCAAGGGTACCTTACGGATACTCCACTCTTAAACAGAAAAAGGAGCTCTACAAAGATGAAATTTTCCATCTACCAGACTTAAGTTTAGCAGAACACCAGCCAACTCATTAAGAAGAGTTATGTTTCTGGAAATCACTATCATCAAAAGGAAAGCACCTTGACACCGCTGTAAAGGTGAAAAATTGCTGAAGCCATCAGTCAGTCAACTCTCCTACTCTGAAACTCTCAGTTCAAAAGTTGTGGTTTCTCTGGTGTGAAAGGGAGAACAAATCTTCATGTTTCAGGTGTATCCATAAATACAAGTACAGCCTGCCACCCTGCTTTGGCAAGGGGAGGCCATGCATGGTGTTTCCCTGAACAGCAAATGTGAGGACCTTATTCAACTTGCGTGCTTTTCATTAGCACTACAGAATCAGTCTTAAGCACATGCTCTTAACTAAAGAGCACAAACCTAAAAGAGAGACTTGGCAACCTCCTATATTTAAACTACTGTCAGCTCCATACCTTTTCAAGTTTTTCTTCAGAGTGATCCAGATCAGCAGAAAATGTGCCCAACGCAACACGCAGCAGTGAATCCAACAGAGGCTTTGCCAAGTCGCTTTCTATCACTTTTGAAAGAGCAAGCTGGTCTCTTACTTCAAGTAAGATATCATCCACACAAATGTTCTGTGTTTTAAAAAGAACAGAAGTGCTTTGATTCAGTTATTCCATTTGGGATAACTGAAAAAGTCTCATACTTTGATTTAAGAACTTTCTACCTGCAACACTATTTATTCAGATACTTCCTGATTAGAAGTATCAGATTTTGTCCAATTTGTCTTATTGTATTGTCTTGCACAATAACGAAGATCTGTCAGGTTTGTCATGACAAGAATTTGGCAGGTTAAGCAGTTTGCACTGACCACCCCTTACTAAGCAAATGATTTAACTGTATCATTCAGGTACCACGCAGAAAACAGGGTATCATAAGAGCATAACCTACCCTTTCATCATTGAAAGAACTTCCAGTTAAGTCACCATTAAAAAACTGTTGTAGATAAATACAAATAAAATAGACAAAGGGAAATTACAGAGTACCTGGTGAAACGTCTCTCCTTCTGCCTTCTGCAAACTGCTCACACTGTGCAGACAGATTGTCAGCAGAGCTTCAAGGAGTCTGATTCCCTGAAGGGCCCATTCAACCTCTTCTCTTACAGAAGGCTTCATCTCTTCAAGATTAGCAACGGGAGTAACTGAAGTGTCTTCCCTACTCAAAGAGCTGTCACAGGAAACACATTCAGACACCAGCTGTTCCGCATCAGCAGGATTTTTATCAAAACTGTCATATTCTGATTGTGCCAACTCCCTATTTTCAGTCAACTGAGTAGAGTCATCCTCGACGAGAGGCTCAGCACGAGGGCTCCCATGCAAACTTCTGCTGCGTTCATTCAATACTCTCTCCTTTTTTTCTTGCTCCTTTTCCTTGCTCTTTGCAAGCTTCTGAATAATGAGGATTAGTAATCTGTGGCATGCCTCAAACCCTCCAAGTCTGTGAAACTGTCTCTGGAAAACTGAACTACACAAATAGATCCAACGACACATGGACCAAATATCCGCAGCCCTGTGAATGCATTCTAGGGAAGGCAAAGCAAGGCTTTCCAGGGACAGATAGGGCAACTTGTGGCCTAGCGGCTCACTAGCTGTACTRTCATATCCTGAAGTGTCTTCAGAGTCATTAGCTGAATCCCGGTCACAATCTGCTTCTTTACTGACACATAGGAAAGCAACACAGAGGAACAGGTTTATTGTGTTGACGTGAGTGTCTTGGCTCACAAACTTTTTCTTTTTTGGGTAGGCCTCTTTGAGGCCAGCATAAAACTTGCTGAGGCTTTGAGGAACTTCTGAAACGGTGTGTTGGCTACAAAGAGAAGCAGGTAAGTCAGAGGCAGCCTCCTTCTGGTCACYGGTCAAGCCTTCTGGTTCTGCCACTGCTTGGTCTTTCTGCTGGTCTCCAAGGCAGAGTATCAAAGTCTCTAACACCTTCAAAGAATGGCTCCTTACAGCATCCAAGTAATTTAATTCAAGCATTTGGTTTACTCCATTGCAGCTCAAAAATGAGTCTCTAATTACCCTGCAAGAGAAAGCAAGAGTTACTTCATAATCATAAAGCCATGTATTTTAGAGGAGTCATCTTAACCAAAAAGTAATGCTCTATATACAACTAG
>NW_020455621.1:558992-574224 GCF_003342845.1 Nothoprocta perdicaria
ACAAAAATACAAGATGGACAAAGGGTAGAATGTATTTAATTAATTTGACACTTTTCCTTTAGTAGTACCTTCCTCCTACCTTTTATTAGGGACTGGAAAGCTTAAATATCTTCTCTGCTCTGCCCCTTCAGAAAGTTGATTCCTCCTCAAATAAAATTGAAGCCTTAGCATACTTGACTAGCTATGCCTATTTTACTAGCATATTTTACTAGTATTCCATGACCACAAAATCTCTGCAATTTCGTATTTATATGAAATACCTTTCAAACAAGTGTTTTTGCAGGCTTTTTGGCATAACAACTCCAATGTTCAATGGAGTATATCCAATGTTCACCCTTTAGTATATCTGTTTTCAAGAATGGTTTGCCCTTCTTTCTACTCCCCATCCATTCTATTTAGTTGTTAGAGATGCTCATCACAAATTCTTTAAGCTGTTTCTTGGTGTATCATGTATGCTCATAGACACTCATCTCTCCTACCTTCCCATTACTTCCCTGCAGAGTCAACTTTTACTACAAGTCATATACTCTTAAAAAAATTTATGTCCTCACTTGTGTATCTCTATCTTCATGTCAGCAATAAATAGATAACTATAAAATTCTTTCTATCTCAACTTCACTACTTATTTCTTCGCTACTAGAGTGTTTGCCCCCACCTTCCCGCCAAAACATGATGTGTCTGATACAGTTTTGGCAAGCTAAAAACACRTGAGATAATCCTTCAGGAAAACTGGAATGTTAGCCTATTCCTCATTTTTGTTTCAGGTAACCCTAATTCGCTTCAGTTTTACAGGATTCAAGAATGAAATTAACAGCTTTTCCAGGGAGAAAATACATTCTCATTCATATTCAAAAAAAAAAATTCCAGTAATTTTATTACACAACTATTTTGTCAATCTSAATAATAGAAATAAATTTTCAATAAATAGAAAAAAACAGACTTTTTGGTTTGGTTTTGCCTTTACAATTATGCTTATATGAGGACTTTGTAAATTAAGAAGCAGTGACTTCARGAYTACAAATAAGCTTAACTTACTCTTYAGATTAAGTTTCTGTGGAACTGTATTTCAGCAGGAGCAAGGAAACAGGTCAGAAAGCAGTTTAATTCCTACAGCAAAGTCACATGTGAATCTGTTCAACATTCCTGGGTCACTTTAGCATGAGTAATTAAGAGGCAAAGAGTGTGGCACATTAGAAGCAAATGCAGCTTTCATCTATACACTGACTTCTTGAAGCCTCTATCCCATCAATATGGACCCCTGGCTATGATTTATCCTTCCACTGGCAAACCTGAATCCTGGGGACTGAATCCTACGTTATTGAGGCATGTATCTTGTTTACAGTCCTGCAATTTCTGAGTGCAGCAAACAATGCAAGAAAAATTTATGTGGTAATCACTAACACATACAGGGTTCTGTATTATACAATTAGCATACACTCTATTAATAAGCAGAAATCTCACTCACTAACCTGGATTTAAGCAACACGGGGAGTGTCTGCAAATAAATCTGAAGTACTTCATAAGGCAAACCCTGGCTCTGGTAACTGCACGTGTGTTTGTCAGCTGTAGTTATTCCAACCTGTTGAGCATAGCAAGCCAACTCAACACCTCTCTGGAGCACAGGATTATAAATACAGTTATAAAGTTTCCATTGGACCACTGAATTTCCCTTTTGCATCAAGTGGCATATATGGCTTGCAAACTGCACGCCACGCAGYTTGTCTTCTTCAAAAGCAAGGTCCCGATAAGCCTCCAGCGCATCCCATCTCAAGARCATATCTTCAGATCCACTGCTAGGCAGAATCCCCTGCACCCTGCAAGAGGGACTAGAGGCGAGAGCAGCATCACCAGCGTTGCCTTGCAGGGCACCTTCCAGCTGAGCAAGTTGCTCACAGTCAATAGTACATATATTGCATGAAGCCTGTATGATTTTTGGAGACACATCAGCTCCACCCAGCTGATCCAATATAAACTTGCTAAGGATGTTCAGTATGTGCTGCTGGAAGTTCTTTAATATTGGTAACTTGGAAGCATGAAGCAGTGGGATAATCACAGACCTRGGGTCCATGCAACAGCATATTCCTACATTGTGCATACCCGAGAGAATCTGAGCACAGGTAGTGCTCAGAGAGACCYGCTGCAACAAGTGCAGACACTGGTGTGCACAAACAGCGATGCAGCAGCAGCGGTCAGGATAGTGAACTTCTCCATCAGCTGCTTCAAAYGGGCTTTTGGAAGCTTGGTTTTTAAAAGCAGATACAGAAAGGCCGGAAAGGTCTCTGTGGTGGTGCATGAAGTGCGAGTACTCACACCGCCTGTGCCGCTTTCTCGTACACACCGATTGATGAAGCTGCTCCGACTTCACCTTTTTGACAGTGCTGATGATTTTCATAATGCTGTTGATCAGGGCTTTCAAGTGCTCTGAGGCTTCCCCAGTCACTCCCTCATTCTTCACGCACAACCATTCCATCTGAAGCACAGTTACTTCAAATAGCTTAAATCCCTGATGCTGTATGAACTCATGAACCAGGTCTATAGCTTGACTAAAGTAGAACGGGTTGGAGGCTGCACTCTGCAGGCAGCAGATCAAAATCTGCAAGGCACCCTCCAGTACCTCAGGCAGAAGCAAAGCTCTGTGATGATACCTGGAAAATACTAAGTCATCCCGAACCTGCTGCTGTAGTGCTTTTCTAGGCCCTGGAACAAAAATATCAGGCTGCTTTCCCAAATAATTTCTGATTTTTAACGCTGCTTTAAGTAAATCTGTTAGATTTCTGCGTAAGTTGTCAGGCATTGTTTCTGTACTGCTAATATCTAAAGACATAAGACGAAGCACTGTTCTAAAGAGCATCCTTTGGATCAAAGCCACAGGTTCTTCTGTCCACCCTGCAGAAACTACTTCGGTTTCCACGCCACTACCCACAGTGCAAGAGTCCCCAAATCCTGATAAGAATTCAGTTAAGGTGGGTATCACACTAGCTGTAAGAACAGAACTGTGATTCAAAGCAACATCAAATTTGCACACTTTTTCTAGGAGTGACAGTAAGACATGGCATAAGTCAAATGGAGAGTTGTCCACATTGCTCTCAGCAGTCACTGCAGCTGGCTCATTCAAAATCTCCAGCTTTAAATCCTGTGCTGGAATTTGGCTGGAATTTTCTGGGTTAGAGGTATCAGGAATAGAATTTGATACTGCTTCAGCKGGTAGGCCATCACTTCTCCCTACGAGGTAGCTGTCCCTAGGAGGATGCGTTACAAAGGGCTGCAGGAACTGGGACCGTTTGCGTTTCAGGGTGACCGTAGCCTTGTCATCAGAATTGCCCTCTGAATCTGAAGTGGACAGCTGAGACCTTCTTGCTTCTCGCACGGAGTAACGATGGGTGGTCTTGCGAAGGCGCCCGCTCTTCCGAGACCGCGGGTTGAGCTTTGCGGCGGCCTGAAGGGGAGAGCGGCTGTTTCCATCTACATCCAACTTGTCCTGAGTGGATTTCACAGAACTCGAAGTGGTCTCTTTGGTCAGGCATATATCAACTGTAAAGGGTAGATTGAAATCTGTTGCAATAGAAAGACACAAAAGCGACTTAGGAGCATTAGGAAAAAAAGACATATATTACATTTAAGTATTTTCCTATTTAAGTATATGCAACTTCAGAAATATGAAAAAGGTTATTCATTCTTGAATGAATTTCATGGTCATTTTAAACAGTGTCAGAACTGTATCTGGGTGCTCTGAGCAATAAGGATCTAGCATATATCAACTGCAAGTTTTTAGAAAATATGATMGTTTACAGTCCCACAAACTCGCAAAATTAGGACTGCCCATCCTACAGATATAGCCATTTATTACACTTAAGAGATGYTTCAATATGCAAACATGATGCTTTCATTGTATCACAGAGGCATGGCTATGTTGCTTGAGGAAAGATCATCTGCTTTGGAGGAGAAAAGGAACCAAAAGTACTTGAAGAAATAAGGATATTCCTTGCACAAAAAAGCTACCAGGTACAGCAGTATAAATGAAAAAACAGTCCAGAAGAACAGAGCTCTTAGTACACAACAGGACACGCTGGTTTTATTGCATCAGGACTACTAGCTAGCAATCTGTATTAACAAAATATGTATGTTAAACACAGTACAAAAAGCAAACATCTTAACCTGTTTACACAATATCATTTAAAACTAATTCTGGAAGGGTCAACTTCTCATAAGATGACTGAAGTGTTTTTCATTCAATCACTCTTGCATGAATGAAAAAGATGCAGCTGAGCAAGCAGGGTAGTTAATCACATTAAAGTACTATMAATTTCACCCTTTAAATACTGTTAACCTGCAAATGCTAACAGCACCTTACATCTGAAAGACTTGAAAAAACCAAGAACATCCAGACAGCTTCAGCTGATAATCTTACAGAGCTTAGACAGTGKGAGCCTCTGGATTTGTTGCAGCTTGTTTTATCCTCTAATCAAAGCAAGCACCAGAAAAAAAATACATTGGCGGGTTTACTTCTTGCACAACATATTTTTCTTTTATATCTTCATTCTGCATTACCTCTTTCATTTCTCAGAACAGGTCCACTGGCCATTTGACCCTTGTCATTTAAACCCTCAAGCAGCATAGTTTGAACAGCCTGACTGTTCATAATCATTCAGTATTAGTCCATATTCAGAGCTAACTGCCTTGATATCACCATCCTTCTTAAGYTCTTAAGAACTTTTGTGCTCTCTCCAACATCACCAACAGCTTCACATTAGTCCAAGAATCACACACACTTTCAAATCCCCTTTGCCTCTCACCTGCAAAGCCAAATAAAACCTCATGACCACCAGTTCCAGCTCTRTGGTATGTTGCAACCACTCTCCTTCATACTGATCAAGGGCCTTTGCCTTTTCTGTACAGTCTTGGTTTTTCTTGTATAATGATAGAACATAGACATTTAAGCCGTTTTGTTTGTTTGGTGGTTTTAAGAATCCAGCATCTATATTCTAGGTGAATACTACAATGGTTTTCTACCCTATCTGGGAATCCTAGGCTCTGTAATGATACAGATAAAATACACCATTTCCCTCAGATTTCCAAGTAGCCTAACAAATAATGCTTACCTATTGCTTTTTCTTCTTTGACAGGGATTTTCCACACCAGTGGTAGAAGTGACAGGAGGAGAGTTAGAAGTTCTTCCCGACATGTCAGCTCCTATGTTAGGAACAAAGGAACTTTATTTTCCATGACCCATAATTTAAACATTACCCTGATCTTTTTCTCTAAGTTTTTCTTACAGTAAGCTCCCTGTGTCTTACACATTGGAAAAATAACCTAATTGCTAAGAATGTTATAATCATTAGTTTGAATCAATCAGGTAACATCCAGAATATTTAATCACACCTTTGCAACTATTACTATGCACGGCTCTTCAAACCCTGTTTAAATAACACCCCACCCACAAGATGACAAAACCCCACCAAGTCAAAAGCAAATAACTTCTGTTCATTTAAATAAGGGTGGAAAAAGGCCCAAGAAAAGTCTGAAATGTCTGCAGYTACAGAAGTATATAATTTTCAAGAATGTTGTGAAGCTTTCCACTATCCCCCAAATGATGCCTTTAAACAAAGGAGAGCCTACATTCAATTGATACTAGCATCATCTCACAATGTGAAGGCGAACTTTTAGAGTAAGTGGGGAAAATCAGTCAAAAAACCCAAAACATTAAAACTCATCAGCCTTACTGAGAATCAAAGTCGAGCTCAGAACCTTAATGCAAATGCAAACAACAGAAGACAAAAAATTCAAATATGATTATTTTATTGGATGCTAAGCACTACTGTAAAGTCAAATATCAAAAGACCTACTAAGTTTGGCACAGACTGAAAGGTGACTTGAGCTTTTTGTTAGTTAGCCTCATTCAGGGCTAYGCAGCTGAATCCTTCTCCAAAATTCAAGTAATGAAAATAAGAATGTATGAATAATATGTGAATATAAACCTAAATAAGCTAGAACATTTTGGTAAGAAGCTTGCTCAGCCTGCTTGTAACGGGAACTGAATACAGGAGTGCCTGTAAGTGTTTGCATATACCCTTATCCACAAAGATAAGACCACAGACCATAAAATACATTTAAAACTGAAGAGGTTGGATAAAGGTGAAAAGCTTGGTATTAATCTTACAAGCTATGTTAGTACTGCAACTTAGAGGGTTTTTTATTTAAAAAAAGCGATATTACAACAGTTCTCTGGCTAAAATTTTTTTAAAAGTTGTTAAAACACAGACCCTGCTTGAGCAGGGCGTTGGACTAGATGACCTCTAGAGGTCCCTTCCAAACTCAACCATTCTGAGACTCTGTGTAACCWATGGCACCAGCAAAACCATGGTTTGGGATGGTAAAGCATCATATACAGAGATACATTTCTTCAGAACAGCTTATTCACCTAGTTTGGTTCAATGATCACTTCAACACCRATAAATCAACTGATATTCTACAGAAAATAAAAATTTGTTTTTCCTCTTTCAACATTTTGACTAAGACAAAAACACCAAGTTCAAGCCCACTAGGTTCTAAAGGCTAAACAAGAAGGAACACATGACGACCCTCAGTTTCCCCACTACAGATTAATAGCTCCTTTGATTATTGGATTGGCTTTTTCCACGTATACATTTGTGTTTCTTGCCGTTTTAAACAAAGTAGTTTTATTCAGTCAACTTCAGAGCCTTCTCCTGGCAAAATTATGTCACTGAAGGTGGTTAGGAAAGGACTGAAAGTACCTAGAGATCACTTTTAACATTACATTCTCATTACAGGATAGAGACCAATGGGGAAAGTTAGATAGGAGCCATCCATTCACACCACAATAGACAAAAACAACTTGTCCTCAGAATTACATTTATCTACCTGAAAACCATTTTGCTGAAAGCTACATCAGCTACCTTTTTATAACTTCTTCAGAAGAGCTTATCTACTAGTTTTCCAGCTGCTGAATTAATCAGTCAAAAAGAAAACATAAGATGCAAGAAGCACTAAATACAATATCATATCACAATTAAAGATCTATTACTACACAGGAAATGCCTAAAAAAGGTGAATTGTTTCACCGTACACTATCAACATAATTTTAGACTTATAAAAATAGTTTCAGTTATCGATACAATTAGACCTGGGAAGTAATTTTTCCAGAGTTACTTCCTGCAACTCACTTCTGCTACTGAAGGCCTTCTCAGCAAGACAGAAAATGATTAGAAATAGGAATAAGCAATGCAACATTCAAAACCATGCTCAAAGTGGCAAGAGCAGGGTAGCAGGTTTCCATTTCAGCAGAGGGAAAGTGGGACACTTAGGGTAAGAGGAACACATATCAGGGAGAAAAAACAAGATGCTATGAAGAATTGTGTGCCAATATGCTGGTCACAAGCTAGACTTTAGCACACAGAGGAATATATAGGCCCATACATAATCTATCTCCTTTTTGGAATAATTTTCATTCATTAAGATTTTTTTCCACTTGTCTTTAAAAGAGTTAAAGATATTAAGTAATACAAACAGACTGGCTCTTCCTTATTCAAAAAGTACTTTCAGGAGCTGAGGTCAAAAAAAGCTGCTCTCATGTTCAAGAACTGCTGATACACACTGAAAATATACCTCATAGCATTTAAATCAAATTAAAATATTCCCCTTCCTATTCAGCTATAGGCTATCAACTAGATGGGTCTTTTCAAAGGAAGAGCTGTGAGTTTACCCTGCAGATTGAGTAAATACTCCTTCCTCTTTCAGCTTCATGCACTGCCTCTTTCCACCCAGCTGCTGCAGCAAAGCTTACCACATGGCTTAAGTCAACAGTTTTAGCAGCTACAWGTTTCACCTAGCAAACAAGATATATAATTAGCCATGTTTCATCTTCCTCTTCTTGGTGAAGGAAGTTATTCTAAATTTCTAGCATTCACAATTAGCCTCCTCCATCTCCACAAAAAGCCACAAACAAGAAAAGAAGCACCAAGAAGCGTGCGAGTCAGGCAAATACCTTTAATGGAATCAAAGCTAAAAACAAAAAATTGCCAGCAGTGATAAAGCCTGTTACCTGATCAATAATGGAGTTCAGTGTGGTAAGCAAGATAAATCCACGGCCTTGAACCAGGTATTGTCCCAGYGCTGCCATGTGAGTTTCTTCCTCTTCATCTTCCTTGGCCTCTGCCCTCTGGACCACAGCGTTGCAGAGCCTGTTGACATCGGTCAGGAACTCCCGTGCCAGTGAGTTACTGCGACTGCTCATCTCTGAGCTAAACCAAGGAGAAAACACAGCATTGAAACYGGTCAGAAACCACCTCCCTTATGAAAAATACTTGAAGCTTGAGGGTGGGGAAGTGTTTCATCCCACTCTTCTCCGAAGCTTTGAGAGTTTGTAAGTCTGAAGGATGAATATTCCAGTGTGGAGAGGGATCAAGGGGAGAAGACAGGTCAAGATTTGGGGATTTCACTGTCTTTGGTGAGACTTTAGCTAATAATTGGTGATCCCAAATATTCACTTTATATGTTAGGTGAAAGCACATGACACAGTGTTCCTTCCTACTGCATAAACTGAATGACTTAAATCCAGTTTTTCCTTGTAACCTACACGAGAGCTTCAATCTTCAGCTGCTTCTAAAAGAGATTTGACTTGAAGAATTTGGAGGAAACAGGTAGCTATTATACAGCACTGTACAAAAACCATGTTCCTCATTCTTCATTTGAGCACATTATCTTCTACACTGTTTTATATTCCAAAAGTATACAGATSGTTTCAAGGGGAAAAAAATGAGTTAAGATAAACATGGGAGTTCCATAGACTCRTAGCTTTAGATTTAGCAACCCTCAGAGTGTTTCCTTCAAGCAAGATTAATTGAATGGGTGGCAGTCATTACTGCTATGTATTTAATTCAAGATATGATTCTACTGTATGATTTCAGGAAAAAAATCACTGGTACATTTTTCCAAACTAATTTGATTGTAAATAATGCACATAAAGCATTCATACATTTTAACTGTTCATTGCAGCTCATAAAACACTTATTTTGTCATGTGCCACTACAGTAGCATTCTTTGCCTGGTCAACAATAGTACATGCTGAAAAGCTTCAAACAAGTAAAAAACAAAATGCAAGAATCAGCTCCAGGAGACAGTCCAAGGCAAAATAACAGAYAAGAACCAGTGACAGCAACTACAGGACCAAAATTTAATACACATACCCCCCTCTTAAATGAATACAGCACTGTTCAGCTAATTGTTTTTCCCCCCGATATGAACAGCTTAAATAAAATCTTGAAAACCTCAGAGAGGAGAGMGCCAAATGTGCTAAAGTTCATTTTAAAAAATAGGTGGATTAATGCAGCTGGATCAGAAAACATCTACATATAATCACTAAAACAAAAGTTCTTCAGATATTTGCAAGCAAGAAAGAAACTTTAAGAAGTCTGGGTAAATACAGGCACATGAAAAACTATTCTGTGTCTTTATTTGTTCTTCAGCAATTTAATCCAACATAAGTACAAACGTGCACAAACCTAACAGAGTAACCCTCTCARGGAACAACACTCTGCCTATAAGTTACGCGCAATGCAGAAAGATCAAATTCAGACTGGAAATAAGAAGATCTTTGGCATTGTGCAATAGATAAAACAACAGTTTCAACTGAGGGGAGGTATTAAGTTCATTATTTTTAGGTGCACAAGTGTTCTTCCTAGTAGTAACAGGAAGATTCTTACCAGAATTACTTTGSCAGGTTTCAACACATGTATCTTCTGTTTCTAAGAAAAAGCGAATATATTCTGGAAACACCACCCTTGATTTACCTGTTGAAAAAAGAAAAATATAACATAATATGAAGTTCATTTATTTTTCAAATTAATTTTAGGTTAAATCATTTTCAGCTTTAAAATTCATTCTTTTTTTTTATAACTTACACTTCTGCACATAAGGTATGTTCTTTTAATTAAGCTCAGTGCACTTTTTAAATTGTAAAACCACCTAGCTATGTTAGCTCACACATTTCCTTGTAGAAACAACATCAAATTTTTAAATCTTCCCCCCTCTCTGTATACACATTGCAAGCACTGACAGCTCTGGATACAAGTACTAGGGCAGCAAGAAACTATAAATGATGCAATCAGGTGTTGATATAAGCCTTTTTCTTCTCCTCTTTATTTTGTTCTGACACATTAATTTKCATTGTCTTACAGCTGTAACTGTAAATAGCAAGTTTAGAAAACAACCACTTCTTAGGTACTTTACTCATTCTGTCTCCATAAAAGCACACTAAATAAAGCAGTTTAAGACTTAATTTTACCCTTCTACCCGTTATCCCGCCATACTCCTAGTAGGAGATCAGAACAGACACTGCACTTGTTTTTCCAGAAAGGGTGGTTTAATCTGCCCCATTTTCAGCTGCCATTAGAGCTGATAGAGAGAAGATAATGGTACAGAGCTCATGGTAATCTCCTAAATGGCTCCAGAACAGCAAGATACAGTGAGATTGAGCATATGCTTTAGCAGGAAAAAAAACATGCGCCATCCATGTCTCTGCAGAGCACTAGCTTATTTTTAATCTGTAACAGCCACATAAAAGGGATTGCTGCAGGGAGCCTGTTTGCAGGAAGGCCCATCATCCAGGACTCTACAATGATCAACATCCTCCCATGACACTCAATGGCAATTCACAAAAACACGAGTTCAAGTGCAAGGCAAGGAGCCTCACACAGCCCAAGTCGTTATTCCTCTTGGCAGACTAAACTGCCTTAGAGTTGGTTGATTTTTCATTTGAAAGCTTTTAACTTATCATAATGTCCCCTCATGTCTTTAGAGGRCATCCAAGCTAAGAAAAAAAATGTAAAAACTAAGCATATTTTAATCCTCCTGAAATGTTTTTATTTACTTAAGCAAGATTGAAGTGCTATTTAAATGTTTTGAGTTCCCAAATATTACTTTCTCTGGATTGTTAAATATTTTCTCTCCCATTTTCTAAAGAGATACTAACAATGGAGAAATCTAGGTGATTATTTTTGTAGTCTTTCCACRTTCTTCATTACTATTTTCAAAATCRTGTTCACGTATTACTTGGCCAKRCTATGCTAGCAGGGCTCATAGTTAATTCCAATTTTTAACACGGCTACAGGATATTTGTTTGGTGTCGTCAAGTACATTTTAATAAAACTAGTTTCTAATGTAGCCTTCATGTTCTCAGCAGCTGGATCTAAGAGCAGGGCAGACATGTGCCTACRGGAACTGTCCAAACACCCATTTACTGACATACTCTAAGGTGGCAAATTAAGTAGAATCTTCAGCATTTCTTCTTAATACATTAATTTTACATAACTGAAGTAAATCAGATGTTTTCATTTCACTGTGAAGAAAATTTAAAAGATATGCTAGATAGTGCAGCACTTCTGTTTAGCAGGACTCATTCAGACAAGTGCTTGGTCCTCCTTTGCTGCACCCATTTCGTTCCCTGTGAGCAAGACCCACAACRGACTTGACAGCACACATGAGCCTTTGCCAGCAGTTTCAGATATAACCTGATTTTTCACTCAAAGATAGTGTCAATAAAKATCAAAACAAGAAGAAATAATTAAGAAGCTTCCAAAAACCAGAACAGCAAAGGCACACACTACACACGCACGCACACATGCCACCTTCTCCCTTTGAGGCCGGCAGCCAGCAAGCAGCACAAACCCCACAGCACAGTGCTCTGTGAACAGGCACTGCGTGCAGAGTTAGCCCTCTGATGCCAACATTGCTTTTAATCCCAATCCACCCAAGAGATTTTGGTTGTCGGTCATCCCCTCCCGTTGCAGGCCGCAGCGCGGGGACATGGCGCCCATCTCGGCCGCCATTTCCTGTACGCTGAGGRAGGCGGCGGCTGAGGTGCAGGCAGCAGCTACGCTAACGCATGGCACAGAGGGTTGTGGTTTAAAAACCACAGCTCCAGGAGCTGCGGTGCCTGGCCACGGGGAAACTGAGGGTACAGAGAGACCAGCTCTGAGGCTGGGTGTTTACTACCTGTCTGTGGAATTTATCCAGATACCACCTGAGGTGGGAGGCCCTGGACAGTCACACCCGAACTCCAGCTGCGAGAGAGCAGGGAGCCGCCTGCGAGTCTTGGTTCACCGGGGCTGTGGACAATCTTCATGTGAATGAGAGATTACAGCTCTGGAACATGCTGTGTGTCAGAATGTCATATACCAACCCCTTAAAAATAAACACTTCCACACACACCCTTAAATAATTCCACCCTACTGAATTTTGTTTTTAAAATATAACTTAGTATTGACAATCCATTTTTTAAAAAGAATCAGTCACTTAAATGCAGACATCTGACATTCACATAATCTCTCCTTTTCATTTATCTCTAGAGTATCTACATAATTCAAGCCACAATACCCCTGCTCCCTGGTCCCTTTCTGTACCAGGCCTTGACAGACACATTTTCTATTTACTGTTCTGGTATAAATTGCTTTCCTGTACTTGCAACTCTCATTTCTCCAGACTTTTTTTTCCTTCCCTTTCCCATCTTTAAGAATTTGAATACTTTAAAATGCTGGGCCAATGTGAAACACCTTGCACTTACATTAGTGAGTTTTACATCCTTAAAATAAAATCCTAAAAGCATTCTTCAAATATTTCTAAATTCTGGTAYAAGGAACAATTCTAGCAGTGTTGAACACCAAATCACAAACTGAGGACCAGACGGGAGGCTCTCTAGCCTCATGACAAGGCAGAAACCAGCAGAGCAGCTTGAGGTGGCAGGCAGTTCGTTCCAYGCCGTGTCCAAGCTGATGTGCGTGACGCACACGAGTCACCTGCACGCCCGAGCTGCTGGCAGCTACATCACCTTCACTAAGAGCAGGCAGTCTCAGCTACAGCACCACAGAAGCTGCACTGTTTCCATACGCCTACAGAAAATAATATACTTACAACAAATCCCTTCATAGATCAGGGAAACAGAAGGGGAGGGTGCATGAGTACCTGAAGTGCTTGATTTCATCAAATTCCCTATTAGTTTTTCCAGAGAAGTTTGCTAAAACCCTTCTACATCTAAATCCTAGGACATAATCTGTTCTGCCTACAGTCTCTCTCAGATTATTTTGCAAAGTTTTCATTTATATGAGCAGAAATCAGTTATTTCTATTGCACTTGTTTTGGGGTCAAACTTGCCATTTAAACTCAGGTTTCTGTTACAAGAGAGCAAAAGGCATCATCAAGAACACACGAGCACATTTGGACACAAAGAACAGACAGTCAATCATCAGTTTCTGCAATTGTAACACAGGGACTGTCAAGTTTATGAAAGTAAGTTCATCTTGTTAATAGCAGGCACCAAATATGGCTGCCTTAYGTGTAAAGAAATCTTAACAGTACAAAACCTAAGGGAATATTACAATTAATTTCACTATGCAAGTTGAAGAAAAAAATAGAAAATAAAAAGGCAAAAAAAGGAAAATAAAATAGGAGAGCAAAAGAAAAAGGGAAGGAAATCTGCCTGACAGCCTGTAGCAGAACTGAGCACTTCTYACAAAGTTGCCTTAGGGGCTGTATTTTGGTGGTGAAACACGTTTCAGAATGAAAGACTGCATGGGCATTCTTCCCTTTTTGTCCTTTTGACATCACTCTAAACTTCCTGAAAGGTTTAGAACAGCTAAAGACAGAATAGCTAACACTGCAGCAACACAGAGTCCACCAGGGAACTACGCACCTGCAATTCAAGATCATCAGCAAGCTAGAGATATTTTTGATGCCTTGTTTAACTATGAGTCAATCAACCAAGAGCACAGCTTAAAACAGTCTATAGAGTGCACAATTCCTAACCATGTGACAATGCTCCAACAGGCAAAAACAAGAGCAAATCCAAGGGGGGGGGGTGGCGAGGGGGCGGGGGGAGGAAATCAAGACAGACGAGTTGTACCAGACAACGCTCTGGTTCTGCAGAAGACTTCAGACTAGTCCAAATCTGCCTTTTTCCTAATAATTTCCTGCTCTCCTTTGCTGTCATTAAACTATGTCACGAGAGAGATGGGGAGAGGTCATAGAAGCAGGCAACCTCCTGACATGCAGCAAGGCAGCCTTGCTTCAGCCACTAAGATACTCATGGAAAGCCACGTAATAGACAGTGTTTATCACAGTTGTGCATATGTACCCATTTTATGAGCAGACTATTTCTGACCCAAGTCCTTTATTTTATTAAGGAGTTAAGCAACTAGCATTTAGTCTTCTTTGCAAGCCAGTATACCACTGCTACCACTGAGCAAATCACTCAGTCTCCCCTCAGCCTCAAGAAAAAAGTGCAAGATAAATGATTAGCACTTGTGGAAAAACAGCATATGCACTGCCTTAACTAATTGGTAAAACATTTGCCAAGTTCATAACATGCTAGACAAAAATTAATCAAGATGGAAAAAGTATTTTGAGCTGTTCATCTCACCCACCTGTGAAGCTTCTCTCACAACACCAAGTGAGCACCCTGCTTCCCCACGGATTTTTAGCTTCCTGAAAATATCTGGTCTCATTTATGCACTGCTGCCTGGATGCTAAAAATGATACTGAATCAAAGCTCAGTGTTTATGATCTGAGAATTAGAAGATTTTTACTTTTTATCTTATAACAATAAAATGAAGTTTAAGATACTTTAATCTGTCCTTTCTGAAAAAAATAAATGGGAACTTTCCAAAATAGCTATCAAACTGCTACACAAATCTGTAATTATTAGGCATACCTAGACTGTAGGTTCCTAAGGATACACAGAATGACATTAGATGAACAGGCAAGCGAAACAGTCTCAGAGATGTTGTATTAATGGCAGAGACCCCCATCTGGCGTGCCATGCTGAATGTAAGGAGAGGGAAATAAAAAGGTGTTGCCCTATCCCCAGGTTATCATTTGCCATCTATCTGCATGTCCTAATGACTTTTGACTATTTTAAAAAATTAGACTGTTGAATAATAATTTCTTTGGGCACAAAAATGCTTGTTTCAAGCTAAGCTGGCAGTTCGAGGACTGTCATCTGGGTCCTGTGATTTATTCTGAGCTCTGGGCACAACTGTCTGTTTCTGAGAGGGCAACCACTTCCAGACCTTCTCCAGTTTGCAGCATCACTAACAACAGCAGCTATGAATGAATGGCATAAGCACTAAAGGACACACCACACTGTGTAGCACTAAGGTACACCAAAGTACAATAGATTAACAGGGGTCCCCCAGGGGTCAGTTCTTGGTCCGGTCCTGTTCAA
>NW_020455621.1:575109-585171 GCF_003342845.1 Nothoprocta perdicaria
ATTCTATGATTCTATGCTATAAACACATTATTCTTGGTTTACATACAATAATAATTAGAAAACCACCACTTAGTCACAGCCCAGTTTCCATGACCAACAGTTTCTAAAGCATAGTCTTTAACTGCGCTTCCACTTTATGAGCTCAGGTTGATGCCCTTACTGCTTTCACTTGCCTTCCCTGCAAATGAAGATCACTGCATTTCTCCTGCCTGGCAGATATGTCAGTTCCCTAAAGCGGGGAGGAAAAAAAAAAATAAAGAAAAAAAARATTAACAGTTCTGAGGTATGCAAGCTTATCCTACAAGACGACTGTCAGCTCAAAACAAAATATTTCTAATCAGCTACCAGGGACTATAGGAAAAAAATGAGCTAGGAGCATTAATTAGGTGCCTGAAGGCCAAAGCAAGAAATTTGAGAATGAAATAAATTGCTTAACATTGACCAAGCAGGGAAGACCAAGCCTTCTGGCAAGAAAAKAGAGGGTGATAAGGGCTCTGGCACCCACAACAGAAGCCTGCTGAGATGCAAACTAACTGCAGTCTTCTCCATGTGTACGCAGYGTACCAGAGACACACAAATGAAGCAAGATGACACAGCCTGTATGATGGTGTGTACGTCTGCGATGTCCATAACCCTGGCGGTTAAATCACAGTCGGAAGAACAACTACTTTGAAAACGGTCACGGAGCTGCTGGGAGAACTTCCGATTTTGGCAGTGCTCCCGGCCCAGCAGGGCTCTCTCCCAGCTTGGGGARGAACACGAGCTGGAGGCTGCACCGGCCTCCGACAGCAGCCTGACCCTGGCAAGTCTTAGTCATCCCCACTCATGTCATGTCTGCAAGCTAATCCTTTCTGAAATGTCAACCACAGCTTTCCGTGTCTTCCGCAAAGTGCCCAGCATAATTCTGCAGAGCAGCTTTACTTAAGGTAAGTAAGAGCCCTACTCTGTCTGGAGAATCATCTGGAAGAATGTCTCGTTACAGCTGATTCAGTGAGGGCTGATGGGACGTTTGGGGCATTTAAACACACTGCAATCTTCACAGCAGTGAAGCACAAGCGACATTCAAGTAACCTTCTAGTTACACTTCAGAAAGTACAATTTCTTATTCTACTTGGGCCAAAGTAGAATTCACAATTCGCATCACAATTTGTTCTTTATTATTTTAAAACRTATTTGCAAAAACATTTTTGTAACTCACAGCAGGACTTTGAGTTGGTTATGCTGTTGTAATTTCAAAATGCTTTCAAAAAATGAATGTGCTAACCTGCACACATACCACACCAGGAAATACCAACGCTTCTTAATATTTACCTTTTGGTAACTGTTACTATCTTGGGACTGAGATCACGTGCAGAACCTCTCAGTGCCAAACACATCAGATCCCTACTATTCAGTGTGTGTAACACACCATCAAATACTTTGACTACATGTAGCAAAATATAAGCAAAAAGGGGGAAGAAAGGCATCACTGATAGGAATAAAATACGTTTTAATATCTTTGAGTTGTAGAAGTTTTCCTATATATTAAAACCTGTCTGACATTTGACCCCTCTTTAGAAAAACATCAGATCAGATTAAGATTTTAAAGAGTCCTTGGTGAAAGATCTAAAAGTTGTTCCCTTTAGTAGTGAGAAATGTCAGTTGCTGTAATAGAGCAGAGCAATGCCCTAGTCCAGTATTCTTTTAACAGCATGCAATAATAATTTCATCCTGAGAAGAAAGCACTGGAGATTGAAAAGATTAAGTGATCAATGCGAGCAAGGTTTCTGGCTAAAACTGAACAGCTGCTTGCCAGGTTCTATGAGAACCGGTGTCCCCTTTAGACATGAACAGATTATCAATAATCTTATCCATCTGAGTCTTAATGAAATACTATTGAGAGAGTAAATGACAGAATTTCATTGGCTGGCTACATACCATATAAATGTTTGGGACAGCTTCTCAACTCAAACCTTTATTTAATCATAAACCAACATGATACTCCAGGGAGTGCATTTTTACAAAGCTTGAAATCAAGTCAAGAGGACAGATGATAAAAGCACAGTACTGATGTAAGGGAGGTTCTCTCCAAGAACCACCTGCACACAGGCAAGCAACACACTAACTCTGTACAGTTACTATGCTCAGGTTTATGCTGAGATTGTCTTTTTATGCCCTCCTAAAGGCAGCAACTACAGTACTGTAGAGAAGCAGAATACAGGCCTTCCGATTCATTTAAATTTAGTAATTTCAGCATTGCACAAGCAGGCCCAGGAGAACAAGCCCTCCTTCAAACTCTACCGCATGGTTTAAAAAAAAAAAAAAAAAGTCTTCAAAAAGGAACATGGTCACATTAACTGTGTGAAAAGACAAATACACTTTTTTTCATGGAGACTGGTTAAAACGCACAGAAGAGAATGCCAGACTGTTACTAATACCATCGAAAAGCTAGAGACAAGCTCTGTTCAGCAACGTCGGGGCAGACAAGGATCTGTTTCAGATCTTTTCTGAGGAGATCTGAAACCAACAATGCCCCTAAAAAGCTGATGGTACCAGAACAAGAAACCAACATACATTCTAGCGCGAGACAGAATCCACGTAAAAAATACTGTAGAAAAATAATTAGAGAACAAAATCAATATATATATTTTGCTGGGTTCTTTTTCAAAAAGTAAAGCAAAAAGGCTGAAGCTGCTTAGCTCCCAAGTGAGCCTCAACTGCAGCCTGGGTATCACTCTTCTTCCAAGGTATCTGGGTATCTTCTTCCAAGCTCTGTGTCTGATAGACATCTCAGACTAGAGCTCAAGCCAGTGCTCTGTGCACATTGTCTGAAAGCTGTGGTGATGCAGTATTATTGATGACTGGCTTTAAAGACTATTGATATGAACCTGCACAGGGTAACCTCTGTGCAGGGGAAGACAGACTACCACAGAAAAKAGGTCAGGTCAGAGCCTCTCCTGCAAAGGACATACACAGGTCTGCCCTACAACCAGATTCAACACTCTCTTACATAAATGGTCAGCAAAATCCATCTTCTCTAGTGTTCATCAGATGAAAGCAAGAAAGCAGGTAGTATTTTARGGGCAACAGGAAACAAACCATTCACAGCTATCAAACTGTGAACTATTKGGTTCCTCCTCCATGCTCAGTGTGCCAGTTCCTTGGCACACTCCTGCAGCTGTGGCCGCTTCGGGGGAGCTCACACTGTCCTTTGCCAGGCTTTCCAGCCAGGTGTTTGCTCCAGTTGTGCTGACCCCAAGGGCACCAGGCCACTCTGACAACACCTCAGTGAAACAAAACACAAACCAGGATAAAAGGACTTGCAGAACAGCCTTTTTTCCAGGTGTCTCCTCTCCAGTGGAAGTGAGAAATAACAGAGATTTTTATTCTTAGAGTTCAAAAAGCACTCAGCAAAATTAATCCTACATTATAAACTGCAACACAGAAACTATTCCAGTGATGATATATTATATATATATACACACACACACACACGATATATACACATACACTATTATACGTAGGATTTCAGATAACAGTGATAAGAATATGAAGCTGCCCATTACACCTATTCACACTCTTCTTATAATGAAAAGAACTTTAACTGAAGTACTTTAGGGTTAAGTATTTGATTAGTTTATTTAGAAATTTTCTGGAGTTCAGAAGGCCCAACACAGTATCTCATCTAAGCATCCAGAAGCAAAGGAAATTCTTCTTCTCCTTGGATTTCTTCTCTGTTTAATCTGGCACTAAACTACATACAAAGAGTGAAATTACAGTCACACAAATCCCTTCTTAGAAGCTGAAAAACCCAAGAAATACAAAGATAAAGCCCTATGTTATTATACACATATTTTCTTCAAACAGCAAGTCACAGGACTGCTTTGTCCTTTAGTTTATGAAATCAGGATTCAACAGAAAACGAGAAAAGTGATCAAGATTTACATTTCTGTTACATAGCACTTTACTCTCAATTCTTTAAATMTTAACTCTTTAAGAATTATAAAGCATTCTTGGATTTTTTTAAATCAATTCCTGCAATGTAATTATGAAGTACCAGAAATATTTACATCCCAAACTTTTCTTTACTAATTCAATTATCCCCAGAATTAAAACACGGACAACAATTCAGCCTTCAGATTTCTATTTCTGTTATCCAATCCTAATCCAATTAGGACAGTATACCAAGATTTAACCAAAGTCATTCATTCTCAGGCTTAACTTATCTAGTTAGCTGTTTATTGCTATTTATTTTGCTCAAGAACACAAATCTTCAGAAAATGCCTTCCTGATACTGGAGTAAGGTATTTGCCAAAATAAAACAGGACAAGGTAACACCAGTTTTAGTGCTGCTAAGGTCTTGCATTCAGCATTACGGCTGCCAGTTCCTTTTCCACTTCTTCCTACCTTCACCTTTTCTGCCAGGAAAGTTGAAAGGTTTTGCTTCTACATGAAGGGTTTCAGGCAGGAGCTCCCCTGCCCCATGCCACAGGAGCACCTCATGCACACAGAACCACCACAGAGTGGTTGAGATTGGAAGGGACCTCTAGAGATCATCTAGTTCAACCCCCTGCTCCAGAGCACGGGGCACAGGGCGGCATCCAGACAGATTTGGAAGATCTCCAGAGAAGGAGACTCCACAGCCTCCCTGGGCAGCCTGTGCCAGGGCTCTGSCACCCYCACTGTTAAGAAATTTCTCTCCTCTGGAACACAGTGATGCTTTCCACTGAAGTCAGGTAGCTGCTCTGCAGGTGGAGGGGAAAGGGCAGAGCAGGAACAAAGACAGGGACTACCCGAGACTGCCAGGTGCTCCTTCAGCTCCTAACAAGAAGGACACAGCCTAACAGGCACTCATCTTTCAGGTCACCACCTTCCACGTTTGCTGTCCGCTTGCCAGCCACCCCAACCCAACATTACCCAGAAAGTACAGACAGGCTCTTTTGGGAAATAGCTCCGAGTAGTTCAATAGCACACGGCTCCAAGCCAGCAAGAAGCCAACAGGGCACAGTTACAGGATAAGCCATGAAGGCTGCAGGGAGCTGCAGGAGCCCAGCAGCCCTGAACACAAGGCACGGGGCTTATCCACGGGGCGGCCAGTGCAACGGGATGGGCAGAGCAGCCCCCAGTTGCTTATGGGGGAACAGAGGGCTAAGGACTCGAGCCAAAGAGCACCACAAGAGTAGATGTCCTTCCTTGTGTAAGCTACCACAACCACAGAAGACATCAGCTGCAGAACACACAAGATTAAGAAATGGGCAGTGATGGCTAAAGCACTAGTGAATCTTTGTGGGGAAATACCTAGAAACAAACATCACTGAAGTTTCAGCTCTTAGGAACAGCCTTGTTGCTGGACTTCACTACAGGAATCATAGCCCTAAAGATCCACCAGTTCAACATACTTTTTACTTAAAAACAAATTTAAGGTCAATTGTTTCCAGTAATGATTAAAGTAAAACCTAATGTTACCTCTTTCCCTTCCCATCAAAAAGATTCACAATCAGCATTAACTCAGAGAGGTTCCCTCTTGCACAGGCTATGAGTTTCTACAGAACGAAAGTTCTTGCAAATTAACTTTTTAAAAAGCAACGAACACTAAATAAGGGTGAGACTATCTTCAGTAGTTGAATATTCAAAATGGTCATTTACTTATCTTTATATTGTAATTCATGTCTCTCTCCCAAATGCAAAATATTATCTTATTGACAGTTTGATTAAGTTAATCTATGACTCTTACATTAGGTAGACTGAACTCCTTGTTGTACTAAATTCCATTAGACAGCTTGTTCATTAGTGGCTATTGGTACAAAATTTGAGTTACCAGACTACAGTAACTAGAAAACCCCTATCAGCAGCTTATTTTAGTGTTGACAATTCCTTCAATCACTGGCATTCTACTTTTATTTTTTTAAGTTTGGTACATGGGACCTTAGTTTCCATACAAAGCAGAAATTAATACACATCAAATAAGACACACTCTAAGAGACTGCATTTCCAGAACTTCCTCTATGCAAAGTTGGCAGAGTAAAAGTATTAAGAGACAGTTGTGATACCTGCTTCAGAAGTGTAGTGGTTACCCGAGCCTCAGCCTTTATTTACCTGTATACCACCGTGCTTTACATAAAACATATTGCAGTGTCGGCAGACTCAGAGGACGCATGCTACCTCTCAGGAAAGTTTCTTCTTTCTACAACTCTTCTACACTGCTGCAGCCTCAACCTTTGAGGTATTGACACCATACGGCTTCAAGGATCCTTATTACTCACCTCTAGTACTAATATAACTCCATCTTAAAACATGACAAAAAAATACAATTCTTTGCTCACCATTTACCACTTGCATATTTTAATACATTCCCTGGAAGTTCCAAACACTGAAGTAAAACTATTTAGACTTGGAAATATGACCAAAATACACATAGCAGTTCCAGAGAGCCTTAATGTACGGAAACAAATACTAGAGATAAAAGAAGACGAGACTTTTCACAGCGTTGGTGGATGAAACAACTAAAGCATAAGCAGAGTGTGGCAATTGGTTGAACCAACCAGAACCAACCCTTTATATTTGCTGTCAAAAATAAAATCATGGCATCTGAATCAAGGAAAGTAGTAATTCTTTCCTCCTCAAAGAATTCCAATTGCCACAGCTAAGGTATAACTGGTTATCACATTCTATAGAGTACCAATACCTCAGAGGCCTTCTAGTCTAGAAGAAAATACAATAAAGCAGAGCAGTCATTCCACATCCTTCMGATCTTACAGGTCTGGCTCTTAGTACATCAGACCCAACAGGAGGCCAAGAGAACAAAGTCTGAATGACAATAAGTTAAACTACAGAAATCTGTGTCGTGTTGCATTTTGCTCCCACTCTGAGCATCAGATTTAAGAGGCATCTTGACAGAGAGCACAGTGCACTTGCCTAAAAACACACTAGCAAGACCCACAGGATTGCTCTAACAATTAGTCCTAAAACTGACCTCCAGGAAAAATGAGATTTTAATCAGAACAAGCTGCAAATATAAGCCACAAAAGGCTAAACCTGACAGTTACAAAGGTCTCCCCCCAGATTACACAGGGCATTTTCCTTTTCCTTTCCCCTTCACACATTCCGATACTGTTTCTGTATACTTCTTTTAAGGTGGAGGCAAGATATTTCCATGCCCTTATTTCAGCAAATGACTAAAAGACTTGCTCAAACACAGGATCTGAACCAGACATGAAGAAAAAAAGAGCTGAATGTGCTACACATCCTGCTTGTTTATTAATTCTTCTCAAATATAATTCAGGATGGCACCTTTACAGCTCAAGCAGCCACCCTGCTGGGCCTGAGCAAAAGCACCCGGCTGCTGAGAAGGGGGCTGCAGTTAAACAAGACACTGAGCTCATAACCACTCACTGCTGTCAAGAAGCTACTTCTGCTCCTTTCCCAGCAACTCTTCCTGCTTTTTTTCCTACCAGTACTGCTGCTCATCTCGCTCCTCCCTGACCTGAATTATTTCCAGAAGTTTGCAGAAAACAGCAACAAAAYAATCCAGCTGAAAGCAGAATTGCCCYGCGAAGGTGTCAGGCAAGTCACCGCAGGTGAAAGGCAGATCTCCTCCTACAGCATTACCAGGTGTTAGAGCAGCTTAAAGGGCCCAGACTAATCGCAGTCATGGTGACAGACCAAAAGTGACAGCAGACACTTCTACCTGTCCTGGTTCCAGTCTAAAGACAAGTTCATCACCCCTCCGGATCAATGGTACCACAAGAGCTTGTAGTTCTGATAAGAGTAGCAAAATTACATGATGCAGCCTAAGCCCTATGAATCTTCATCTAGCAACGACCTACCAAAGAAGCTGATGCTTTCACCACTATCTCTGAACTGAAAAAGAGCAGGACAAGTCAAAAAATGCCTAGTTATACATATACACACACACACACACACACACACACAGGCTGCATCCTGCTTATAATGCTTTTTCAACATCATAATCCAATTTCCCCAAAAAAACAAGACAGCCCTCACAGCACCATCTCACACAACAGCTTTGACAATTCCCTAAGCTGCTGCCTGTGGAGCCTGATGTTTACTCAAAGAAATAAAACACCTGAGCGAGGATGTGTTGAAATTTACTGCTTAAACTTGTTTCTGGAGGACAAGTGAGTTCATTCTCAACAGTATTTCCTATTGCAACCAATTCCTCTTACTTTCACCTTACACCTTTCTCCCCCACACAAGACAAAACCACCTTCCCCTCAGATTTCCTCTATGTGTCTTTAAAGATACTACCAAAGCAGTGGTAAAATACAGAAGAAATCTGTGTAAATCTGATTAACAAAAACACTGACAAAGCCTATAATGAKACAGTTGCTGAAATGCTTCTGGTATTTCATAAATATGCTCTTTGAGCCCAGCTCTACAGAAAGCTAAATGCAAGCATCATTATACTTATTGAAACAGTTAAAAATTTATAGCTTTGCTTTTCCAACGTTTACACGCCAGCTGTTTCACTTTCCAGTAGACTTTATGATACTGTTTGAGGTGCTTGTAAACGCTTTCCTTAATGCCTTAAACTGCAATGGAACACACCTGAACTGCATAGATACACCTGAAAAACCTGCAAGGGTTTTTCTAAAAGACATGAGAAAACAAGAYGGATCTAAGAATTGCAGTTAGACCCAACCTGAAGCTAATCTAAATACCTAACCYAACAGAAAATCTTCTTATAATCGATTCAACATTTTAAACTCAAAGCTGTCTTTGAACACAGTAAAAACCAAGGGGGGAGAGGAGGGAGCCAGAGGAGAGTGACATTTCAAAAGGTTCTTTCATTAAGAAAATCGAATATAGCTTTTAAAAAGAAGAGAGTACTGGCTTCCTGAGGCCTCATTTACTTTTAACACTGTTTTTGGAAGCACAGTTTTGAGAGCTATTTGCTCTTAGCTTGCAAGGCTTCCCACCCCAAAGGGAGTATGAGGAAAAAAAAGGACAGTAAAGTTAAAACATTGTACATAAGAAATTAACTCTTGTGTCATAATATCTTCCACATATTCTCATTCTTTGCTCACTTTTTCCTACATGCCCAACAGCATCACCGCAGATTTTCTAAGGTGTCTAGGAGAAGGCTTTCTTCTTCACAGTATTTGCGACAGTCAGGTTTGCACTTCAAAGACAAAACGGCCTATTTTCATGACTCCTTATCCTACTACAGCTCCACTACGATAAGAGCACCACACACAGATTCCTTCTCTTACCAAGCTGCACCACCGCAAGCAAATCCAAGCAACATGCCCAGACAGATGGACCTCTCCTCCAGAGCAGATCTCTTCTCAGAGGGGTAAATGCTCCTGACGTCTCTTTGCTGACACCTAGCCAGATAGACCTGACACGAGGTTAGGCTGAGCATGGCCAGACCCCATCTCCCTGCTGCGTCTCCTGCCACAGGTTAGCCCATGATCCCGCAGACAGCGGGACCATTTTGATTCCAACTCAGTTCAGCACACACACACACATCCCTTYGACTCCGACCTTCTCCAGAGCCTCACGTCCAAGCCTGATCCACCTGGCATTACGGTTAAAGTGTCCCATCCTTCCTGGCTTTTCCCTGGCCAGACCCAGCCTGCGCCCCCACTGCACACTGCCCATAGCGCCCCACCTGCGGCCGTGTGACCGCCCCTCCGAATTTCTTCRGAATCCAGAATTTAAAATTGAGTTCAGAATTTTGAATTCTCCTTCCTCCCTTACCTTTTCTACAAATAACCTGATTGYACCTTCCCGAGCTGCTCTTCCCCTTCACCTTTCTCCACCTTCACCCTCCTTGTAACTGCAACCAGGTCGCTCGGGGACACCAGTGGGGACTCCCGCCTGTGCCCAGTCCTCGGGCACTTCAGAGAAATCCCTTCCCACACTCAGCCCGTGCATGCCGGGGGTACCCAGGGGAACTGGCAGGGCTCTTCTCCTAGATCAAGGGAAAACCGGGAGCAAGAGGAGAGGTGCAGGGCGGCTCGGGCGCGGCTGGGCCCCGCGGGCGGCTCTGCGGCCGCCGCCTCGCGAGCGCCGGGCACCGCGGCGCCCTGTGCTCGCCTCGGGCCGGGCGCCGGCGGC
>NW_020455621.1:586951-648608 GCF_003342845.1 Nothoprocta perdicaria
CCGTGTCCGTGTCCGTGCCCGTGCCCGCGCCCGTGCCCGTGCCGCTGTGCTTGTTCCCGGCTCCGGAGCAGCGGGGCACAGCCGGACGGTGGGCGGCTGTCGCTCTCCTAGGGCACCGCTTCCTGTCGCTCCTCGCTGCATAAAAACGATGCTCCGTTGGTAAAATCCAGAAATACCTGGCTTTGCCGCCGCCAAATACTTAGCTCTACCGCTGYCTCCCAGCTTTAATGTCAATGCTTTAATGCCTTTTCAGTGCGTATCATAGCTCTTCAAAATGTGCATCATACATCTGTACCTGCACCTATACCCACCTGTCCATAGCTGCACAGCCCTGTGCGCTATCAGTGCACCTGCACAGACGTATGTGTTATCTCTGTATCTCTCCATACAGTCGCACGCATCAGCATATGCAGTTGCATCTGATGCCTCGGGTCATAGCAGCCCCCTTTTGCCCAAGCTCTCCTGTATTGCTGTGCTTTTCATTCTACGAGGACRGGTCTGGGATGAAAAGAGCTCTACAAGCAGCAGGAGGATTTGCACTGTGCTTTGGTATTTGGCCTCAGTAAACTCTGGAAGCAGATTTCCTGCCGTGCACTTGGGCTTTGGCGCTTGGCTGAGGTCCTTGGAGAAGGGATTGCTCTGAGCGCTGCTGGACCAGCGCTGTTTCTCAACGGGCTCACACGTGCAATAAACCAGCTGCGAGCTGGGCTCCCCGGCGCTGCTTGCACCCTTCTCAGGAAATCAATTTGCAAGGCTGCAGCATGTGTTAATTTTTTTAAAAGCAGTAGCAACACATTACAGGTAGTGTTAACAAGCTCATGCTTTACATAGTCCTACAAGAATTTTCTTCTCCTATCCATTAGGCATAAGCTTGCGCTGTCTTAAACAGCTGTGGTGCCTTGGTCTTCAGTTCCCTGCCYGGTCCCTGGGCAAGGACTTGCTTCAGCTCTGCTCCTAACCGGGCAGATTTTGTTAGTTCAGGGCTACCCCAGGGCCTGCTGGCTACCTCAGTGACACGCTGGCTTTGGAGCACCTAAGCCTACCAGGATGCACAGAGTCGGGTCTGGGGGATGCCTCAGGCATCAGTATCCCAGGACCCACCGTCCATWGGGAATATGGATAGACCCTTGGGGGTACGCACTGTGCATACACTGTATACACTACTGGGTAACCACAGTGAAGTGTTCAGAAGAGCAACTTCCTTGCAAGTTCCAGCAGGGCAGACCAAAAAGACGACAGCACCTTCCTCTGGAAGTTAGGCACCTAAATACMGTTTTTACATTAGAAAATGTCTTATATCCCTGCGGAGGTGAGCGGAATCCTATAAAGTTACACTACTATTTCTCTTCAGTGCAGAAGGTAGTAAAAGCAAGCACCCAGGTGTGCCTGTCACCTCGCTGCACATGCAAAGCTAACCCTGGTTACACCTATCGCCCCAAGCCTGGTGCCCACTTCTTGGGGGAACAGAGTCCCAGGCYTTCCAGGGTGCTTAGCTCTCCTCAGTGCCCACACAGAGAACTCAGGGACTTCAGGGAAACTGCCCCWCTCAAGGCCTAATTCAGGCAGATCAAATCCTACCTTTAGGCCTGTTTAGTCTCAAACACCAGAGCATGTGGTGGCCTGCAGGCTTGCCTGTGCCAGCTCCCCCAGGAGCTACTGAAGAGGACAGGGAGCCAAGATCCCCGCTGTGCCTTCCGGCCTGGAGAATCCCTGCTCTGGAGGAAACTCTCATGCTCATTTGAAGCCCCTCCACTTCCTGCAGTGAAGAAGTCTATTTAGACTCTGAACCAGAGCTTCCTGTTTACCAGAAAGAAGAGATAAGGCTATTTTATCTTTCTGTCCAATCTTCCAGCTGCCRAAGGATGTACATGCGTCGGCATCCCTCCACCCTGCCCGCTGGGGGCAGAGGGTGGGCAGAGGTTTGTCCTTTCTCCTACATGAATCTCCTGCCTATGAATAACTCCGAGGCTCTTGCTGGTACCACTGCTCCTGCTCAGGGTATTTCCCAGGGCCCGATATAGTGAAGAGCCAACACTATCTCTTGGCAGATAGACAGGCTGCTGACTTAAATTTTACTGAAATTAAGAGTTTTCAGATGGCAGTTGGCTGCGACATGTAAAAATCGGAGTGATCTTTTTGCAAGGCAAGGCATCTACTACAGTTTTTGGAAGGGAAGAGTCATAGCCTAAAGTGAAATACACTGAGACAGTTATCATGTGCCTCTTAAATAAATAAATWAATAAAATTATAAAATCTCTGGACTAAAAAGAAATTTGTTTGAGAAAGTTACCYAAGTGTAATTAAAGATTTTATCAGAACTGTAATGCTCTTTCTTGATCGTTGAAGGYGCAGCCTTTCAGATCATGTGGATTTTCTTTAATTATAGTAATTAAGCCTGCTGTACAGATATGACATCATGCCTGCTGTTCAGTTTTTAAATCTGAGTTTTACCATAGATATTATGCATGAGGGATTCTGTATTCATGTACGTCAACATAAATTTCCAGCAGCTCCAACTAAAGTGAGTAGCATGACCCTAGATCTTGCCAGAAYAACTTTAAATCATGTCTGTCTCGTTGTATCAATGCTAGTTCACTTGTAAATCCCTCTGTTCCACAAATAATATCTGAATCTGCCTTACAATCAATAAAGTCCTTTTGGTAGAATTATTCCTGAATTTTGGCTTTACACTCTTAGCTCTCCTCTCTTTACACACTTTCAAGAGGTATTGGAATGGAAAATGAACAAAACCCAGGAATATGAACTGTATTTCCCTAGTGTCCTCTTGGACAATAAAGAAAACCCATAGCATTAAGTTCTTCAAAGAAAGCATCAGCACTCAAATTCTTTAATGTCTGAAAAACATTATGGTTATAACATTCACAGGCAGTGAGTTTAGATCAGTATTTCCAGAACTTCAAGAGTTATCCAGTCCCAGAGCTGCCTCTATACCAACTGTGCATTTTTCATAAACCACCGTCTATCTGCTCTCATCATCAAAGTTTCAGCAGAARACATTACAAAGATAACATAAAGTGCAGATTTTGCAGGCTGTTTCTACAATCTTGTTCTTCGTCTTTCCTTTCCAATGTGTGTTTTATCTATCTACAGCATTTTACCTATGGTTTAACAGTGCAATAAAATCAGCAACAAAGATTGTGGAGGAATACATATAATATGCGAGCAGTCTTGAATCCTCCATTTCAAATCAGAGAGGTTTTTGGAAGGACATCTTTAGTTAGCTCAGATTAGCAGTCTTTCAGAAGAGAATGAAAAAGGATCTATTTTCCTGAATAAGCACATTTTTCCCACATTACTGCAAAAAAAMCTCAGAGGGAGCAGGTGAAATATCAAAATAGTTTTGCACTTGAGGAATCAATGGATGTTCTGAGGGATCCACTAAAACAGCATGTTTGTTTAGATGTGGATAATGTACTCTGTATTTATGGAGAGAAGAAGCAGTCTGTGAGTAGATACACTTACAGATCGATGCGGGAGGAGAGGATTGTTGAACAAATTCAAGGACACAAAAATCCAGGCTGGCAACATTTTATATCAGAGACCTTCATGTTGCACTGTTTGACCATAGAGGTACAGAAAGACCAAAGAGCAGAAAAAGGAAATATTATTCAGTTGGCAAAGCACAGAGATAAAATTGAAGAAAGTTCAAAATGGAGTTAATCCTGAGCAGCCTTTGTAATCCATGTTTAAGTTTGACTACTGTTGCAGGCTGGATTCCCAGGGACTCTTGCTTTTGCATTTCAGCAGTTTCTGGTCAGCACACAGTAAACTTAAAGATATATTTATTAATAAGACTGTGTCCAGCATCCACAATAGAAGAGCTAGGTAGCTAGCTAGCCTGACTGCACAGAGCTCCCTCAATTTGTCCAGGATCTATGTGAAAGAATTCAAAATGACTTAAAAATTACAGATCTGAACTGGTGGTTCTTCCTAGATGAACATTTGCTTTCCCATCTATATATAATTTATCCAGCTTAAAGTTGAGCGAAATCACTAGTTTGCAGTGTAGACTAAACTAGAATTTAGGGCATGGTGGAACAAAACTTGCTTGAAATCAATTCCTTTAAGAATGACTAACTCATACCCAAGAGAAACCTAATGAGAAATGCAAAGAGTGTAACAGTATAAATATATATACTACACTATGAGCTTTAATTTGCACCTTCTTGCAGCTCTTGCATGTATAAATTACAGATAATCTCTTTAGAATTACAGACTGTCACGTATCTGTAACAAAGTCTAAGGCCTAGCCCTTGTTCTATAGCAAATAAATAGGCAAAGWTGTGCTCTTGACTTGAGTCACTGAAACTGAGGTGGCATCTCTATGAAGACTGCAGTTTGCACATGTCCCTATTAGGTTTGTCTGTGGCTGTAGTTGGAACTACTAATTCAGGTGGAAATATAAACTTCTTTATCTTCACTACAGACTTACTTCAAGCCCTAATCCACTGTGAAAAGCTAATCTGCAGTTTACAGTAACTTTGCCTATCCGTATAAACACCGTGAAGTTGGCTACCTCAGAGAAGGAACTCTCTTTCTATTTCTTATTAATACTGTTTCAGAGGACAAGTCCTAGTAGATTCTTATTTACACCACTTCTGCACCATTTCTGAATTTACTCTGTGCTCCCTAAAATATTGGCATGAAAATGTTAAGATGCCACTTTTTTGTTGGCATGAAAAAGTTTAGGATGGTGTAGATATTTTACAGTGGGAGAGCAGAACCAAAATTAGATAATTCATAGAGACACGGAGAGCCCCCTGAACGTGGATTTGCTGCCATATACCTGTTTAGTCATAATTTACTGATCCACTTATATAATAATGCAGATTATCCCCAAATATTTGTCATGATAACAATCATGTTTTTTAAAGGACTATATTATCAGAGTGGTAGATCAGAAACTACAGGTCCAAATGCAGTGGACTGTACAGGAGATATTTATTTGGATAAAGCTTAGTGGAGTTGCTGTGTTGTCCACTCCTGCTCTCTCTCTCTCCATTTCACTTCTGCAGAACAAAAAAACCCAAACCAAAACAGTCTGATCCTGCTCATTACTATTACGATTATTAGTTAACCATTTGTTATTGCTGTTTCTGTGGCAAGGGGGACAACTTTAACTTTCTGTTTCACKGCAAATATGTGAATTCAGCAGCCTTGCTAAACATGCCTTAAAAATGGCCAGATTAGATCACATTAGATCACAGCAAAGAGCCACTCAGCCCAGCAACATGTGCCCATCTGAAACCGTCCACAGCCACCTAGACACAACTACACGAAGAGCACTCAGTATGAGCTCCAGCTCACTGCAATCTGTGGTTCACTAGCTTCCTGGAATAGACACAGTGTCTCTGTGGTTGATAGACTGTGATTAACTTTTCTTCCATTAGTTTGTCCAAAAGGAGTTTGATCCCTTTAGACCCATGACATTCACAAGGTTGCACAGTATTCCAAAGTCTATTTACTTGTCTGTTTAGAAAGCACCTGTTTTTTATTCCTTTGGACCTGTCACGGGCAAATTTCTCTTGATTTCCAATGGTTCTTCTGCTCTGTGAAACAGTGTATGACTACTCTGTAGTCCTTTTTTCTATGCTGCTCATGATTTTATGACCCATTATCAAGTATTTGTATGTAAGAAACTCTAACTGTTTAACTCTTTCTTGTCCTTCCTTTTACCTTTTCTTACTCTTTTTTGGCATGAGAGAATTGGAGCTGCAGACAATTTTCAGGATGYGAGTTCACCATGAGTTTCCTGCCTAGTATTGTCATGGTTTCTTCTTCTTCTTCTTCCCCTAAAAATTCCTAATGTTTCTTCCTCCACCACAGAGCATTGGACTGATAACTTTATAAAACTATGTATCRTAACTTGGATATCTTTTTCAAGAGAATAACTCAGTATTTCATCTTTTATTTTCCCTGCCATTTTTAACCCAATAACTCATAWCTTGAAATCCACTTTACAATTGTTTTTCATCTGTACGAGCCAGAATAACTTATCATCAACATATTTTCTCACCTCAAACTCCTCTTCCTTTGACAGATCCCTTATGAATTTGCCAAATAACACAAGCCTAGATCYGGATTCCTGTGAAACTTGACTGGTTATCCCCTTCTCCTCTTCCCCTCCCCTCCAAAAAATCCTGAAGATCTATGAGACATTATTTTCTCCACAAAAGCCATGCCAATTTCTCTTCTTTACATCCTGAACCTACTGAATACATAATACTTATGTATTATTATTTCTACCATTTTGTCCTGTATTTCTAGTACTCTGTGATTACCTCAGGTCAGACCACAAAACAGAAACATAAAGCTTTTGATGCTCTTTTAAAGCAGGATTTTTCTAAATTTCAGTTCAATATAGCTAATAATGGCATCAGAGAGATTCAACTGCAAAATACTGTCTTCTACAAAAAGTGTTGCTGCTCTATATTGATTAGTTTTGGTGCATTTTTTTTAAGAAAGTAGATAAGCTGGATAGACAACTGCAGTCCTTCTCCATGAAGAACAGCAGAGTGCAATGCACCCGGTCACAGCAGTGCTGCCCATTGAGCTTCCTGGGATTCAGCCCACACTGAGAGCCAACCACACCATGAGGTACCACTGCAGCGGGGAGCAGTAGTGACAGCCGTGGGGACACAACAGGAGCAGGGAGGTGTCCTCCTGCCACTGGAGGAAACATTTGGGGTGCTCTGCATTCACCGGCAGGAGTGGATGCAAAGCGATGGGAGAGCTCCTCTGAAATTCACCTCCAGCATCTCTGCATCCCTCCCATGTAGGACACACGGACACGGTGTCGGGAAAGATTAGGAGAGCTGCACTACTGGCATGGCAAGGCCACGCTGGCTCAGTGACGGTTCCCAGCTTGTCACTTTTGGAGCTGCCTTAGCCCGGTTAATGTGTTCTCCTAGGGCTGTTCTTACAGGGGTCTACAGCACAAACTTGTAGAAAGCCCAGGAGTCCTAGTGTAAGGATATTAAGAGGCATTTGGTTCCTTGTAGGTGCTTATATCCACCTCAGCTCTGGCACAGGGGATGGATTTGACAAGAGTGATAGTACAGAGAAAGCAAAGGGGTGCAAGAGAGAGCCAGCATACTTTAAACACACGGTTTGCCTTGAGTGTCTCAGAGCAAATGCAGCACACGAGGCATGCGCAGTACCATGCCATCCTTGTGCTTTTCTATCTTCCTTCGGAAGGTACTTTCTCCAAATCAGCATTCCTGGCCAGACACAAGCTCCGAAGGTGCAATCAGGCACAAAGTGCACTACAAGTGTGTTTCAGATCCTCTCCTTTCCCCACAAAGAGCAGCCGCCCGTGCTTCAGTCTGAACCACTCTGACAGCATTATGTAAGTTCCTCTCAACACTTGCTTTATTATGTTTTCTGCTCTTTTTTCCAAATGTCTTGAGCATCACTTCAAGTCAATAATTTGAGGCTGTAATGTGGCTTTCAGAGAAAATAAAAGTCAATTCAAGACAAGGAAGGAAGCCAGCTGTGCAGCTTTATGTAACCCATTCGCTAGAGSCCTATAGTTATTTAGTTGCATTAAATAATTCAGTCCAGTGGCTGTCTGAAATGCGACTGTTCTTTGTTTCATATGAAAGGTGATTCTTTCTCAGAGTGCTTCAGACACACATCCGGTAACCAGCACAGGCTTTTTAAGGAAAACATGCATTTGCACATTCAGAGAGCAGCTCCCAGCACCCCTCCAGGCCCTCTGCCAAATATTCTCATTTTCTGTTCAGAAAGCCAAATCCTGTTCACAGTTTTGTCGGCATGACTCTACTGCTTCAGCAGAGTCACTCTGGAGTCACATCGGTGTAAACGAGCTTACTATAATCTTTAGAGTTTCCCCAACCTGGCACATATTTTTCTGAGCCTTCTCCACCACCRTCAAGCCACCAGCCCCTGGCAAGGGGAACCTTCCCCTGGCCCTCCTGCCAAGGGATGCACCAACATCAAAATACAACTATCGCTCCTCAGACCTGACTCTCCAGACAAGCACCATAACCCACATCACAAATACTACTCACCCCTGCGTGCTCATGTCCGGATGCCAGCTCTGGAGCCTCTCRAGGCTCCCATCACCAGGCTGCGGAGCTCTCCACAAGCCTCTGCACCAACCTGCATCGCCAGCAAATGTGCCAGGCACCTCCTCTCACACCAGTGGTCCTGCAGCAACTTCCAGGGGAAACCCAAGTGCCACCACTCCACAGCGAGGGGAAGGATCCTCCTTGGGGAAACTCTTTCTGTCAGCAGCCTTMCCCATTTCCATGCAGCCCCCTCTTCCCTTGAAAATGAAGCATCCAAGGAACAAAAGCTTTAAAAAAAAACGGCAGAGCATACCTGATATCCTCAGAGAACTGGAGCTAAAAAGCAAGTGGATACAGAATGACATGAGCAGCCTCCTGCCAGGGACTTGTCKGTCAGTGTGTGATACAGAGCTGGTCCGAGTGATGCTGCATCGACACAAGCTGCTGCAGTGGAGCCTCGGAGTTTCTCCTCGGCTGAGAGATGAAATCACAGTTTCCTTGCTCGTATACGCTGGCTCCTTTTCAGCTTCACACAGGCAGCTTTTCTTGCAGAGGCTGGGTATTTGGTGGCTGCTGGGTTTTGGTTTTCTTTTAATACGTTGAAGCTACTTGTGTCTGCAGTACTGCTGGGAGGTGGGGAGTGGAAAGAAAGATGAAAAGAAACTTCTGCAGGCTCTTACTGCAAGTGGTGCAAGAGGTTGTGCAAACAGTGCAGACAGCTGAAAAGACTGTGCTAAGTAACAGGAGGCTAAAAGCTTCTCCATATGCCATGTTACTGTGTATGCCTGAAGGTTGCACATAGGAATATAGAAATAGGCAAAACTCATGAGCTGAGAAAACTGTGTGAAAAACTCTAAACTCTGTCCAGTTTTGCTAAAAAAAAACTTTTGGTGGGCAAACATGAGCTGAGCTAAAAAGAAAAAGAAAAGTTGCTGGGCTTCACTTTCTCTGGACACACTTCTGGAAAAAGAAAAACAAATCGAACCATGCGATTCAAAATCTGCACATACATCTCTGAGTGTATGGTTAGGAGTCTCGTTTCGAATTTCCATTTCCATAATACCTATAAAGCCAGGATCCACTCATGGCAGTCAAAAGATAGAAATTATTTGTTCTAAAATACAGAATTGTTTTAAAGTGAATGATCACAGCTGCATAGGCACCAACTCTCCATGGCTAATGCTGGTGTCCCATTTTCAGCTAAAGGGGAAGAAGCCATGAACCCTTGAAGACAGTGGTCTGACTTTGCACTGTGTACATCCTGGCAGTAAGTAGGTGCCAAAAGCATGAATGGAAGGAATTGAGAAGTCACTAGCAGCCACTAACTCCTGATGCATCTTCCTGAGCACTGAACTATCAATGTAATATTTGTATTTCTCATGAAGAATTAATGTTTCAAAGTGCTTCCTTTAGCTCCACTGCCAGATATCACCATGCCAATTTGCCCATTAGTTTTAATATATTAAATTGCCTTTTATGGATTCTCTTCTCAGTATAACACAGCCTTGAGATTTGCCTGAAGCATTTGGTGGGGAAAGTTCCTGTTTTTACTTTCTACACCTACATCTCTCCATACAGCTTCACCAAACCCAAGTGTTGGAGAGGAGGTGCTAGTGCCTGTCTAATCTTGCAGTYAGCTGGACCAGCCCACTAACCCAGCTGAAAAACTATCTGCTGTTTTTCTAGGGCAAGTTTTCTACCAGATCAACTKGCTGACTTGTTTGACTGCAGAGCCACAAGTACTGTGCCAACACAGGGGAGGAGGGGGAGCTGCTTCTGCAAGATGAAGGGCAGCATTATCCATTTTGGCTCCACTTCCCATTTCAGCCACTTGAGCCTTGCAATGAAGGCAAACCTTATCGTACACTCTTTGAACAACACAAGTACTGACTAAATGCACTTGTATTGTGCTTGATTCTGGATTTATAGACTCCAGGCTTATATCACTTTAACTTCAGAGGAGTTACTGCATATTTTCATTTGTCTGAGGGAGAACTCAGACAATCTCTGTGCAACTATCAGTTTGTATAAAAGAAGAAGAAACCACTGGTGTAAAAGGTCACCTGGTGTAATGTTGTGGAAAACAAGTAATCACTGTTTAATTTGACTTCTCAGTTTTGGAAAGCTATTGGAAATTCTCCATGCATGAAAATACTTTTTATTCTTACATTAAGAGAAATCTCCTTCTCAGTTTCAATGAGGCAAAGCTGAGCACAGGATGAACACAGCACAGGAGATTTAACACAGAAATCTAAAACAATCCTTGCATGGGTGCTGTATTATCTTCATTTCATAAAGAGAGTGCAAATTTGTTTGTGCATCTGCTCAGGCCTTTAGGAAACTTTTACTGACTCTAAAATATTTTTCACAGAAATTGGACTTCTGCATAATCCATCAGCATGGGCTTCAGGTTTTTGAGCCTTGTCCTTCTCTAAATTAGATGTCCAGTCTAAATCAAAATTCTTCCACAGCCCATGGGTAGAGASAGTAGTCTCCAAAAGGCAAATAATTCCATCTTAAGACAGCTAAGCAGGTTAGTAGGATGAAAATGTTCCCCCATTCATTGGCTATAGAAGGGGCCCTGGCAAGCACCTTAAGCTACAAATGAGAATAGATGCAACCTACCTTTGACTCTTGTGTGCTCAGTTTTCACCCTTGTCTGTTTATGTGTTGTAGGCAAATGACACATAACAAGACAGCAAATCGACAGCTTAGGTACATGCTTAGGTACTTTTCCCAAATCATGTCCTGAGAGCATGGTAAAGAAAAGTACCTATTTCACCTAGTTGTCATGGACAAAGACTTCCCACTTCAAGAACATGCGCAGAAATCACTGCTTCTGTGAGCTGCAACAGTGTGGCAAAAGCACACATGTTCAAACAGAGGGCAATTAATTGCCCTGTTATAAACATCTGGAGGCTCTAACCATAGAAAGTGCCCCATCATAGGTGCACTGGAAACACAAACATTACAGGAAARTAGGAAACACAGTTTCCAAAATGAAACTCTGTTGGCTTCACATTTACACAAACCCGCTAGGTGGGTGCACCTGGTGCTTGGACTGCAGCACTCCTGGGGTGCCCTCGAGAGTCCCTACAGTCACAAGGGACAGACAGCGGGCAGCACTTCAAAACCTTTGGCTTCCCACTTGCTTTGGCATGCTCCAGAATTGCAAAGTCACCTTGAGAGATGAAGGCAGTAGAAAGCTTAGTAATCTTAATAAAACAGCTCGAGAAAGATGTGCATGGCAGGAGGGGCTATAACTAGAAGGAGCACGCCTGGACCTGGGGTCTGTATTTGAGTCACACAGCAAATCCATTTTGAATATTGGCTTCCAATGCCTTTCCCATTGCCTTTATTATCTCTATTGTAATATTTAAAAGAAAAGATCTCTGAAGGCTTATGACACCAGGCTAACAGAGGAGAAATGTTCAACCTTGGTGATCCTCCATTCACRCTGACTGTCCTTGGCTCCAACATACAGAAATCCACCTGCGCAGGGCCCACGTGTGCTGGCAACTAAACTGCAGCAACTAAGSGAAGAATTTTATTGACAAATGAGAAAAAAGGACTGATGAGCTCAGTGGAAGGGATCTAACTCAAAACACTTCATGGAGAGAAAAAGGACAAGCAGCTGCAGAAAGTTAACAAATGTTGAAGTAAGCYTCATATTAAGGAGAAGAAGAAACAATACACAGCAGAGAAGAGGGAAAGGAAACCCCCTGGTCCTACTAAAGGACTGATTTGAGCCAAAGGCCATCCAGATTTGTGGGGATTTGGGGTCTGTGAGCATAACCTTGAGCTGTACATGCCTGGTGCTCTCCAAACAATCTMGAGCTTTGCCAGAAACTCACACTCAGACTATTTTCTATGCTCTTTAGCTATCATTTGCCAGTGGAGTGAGAAAACGGTGTTTCTTAAGAGCTGGTGCTCTGGTGCTGTGTGTACATCATCTAGAGGAAAGTCCCAGGGCCTCTGTGGTGGTACCGGATTGGGAATGGAGATCTTTCTTCAGGAGTTGCAGCAAGCCCGCAGTACCTTGAAGTTGGAAATGTTCTTCTAGTGAGGAAATCTGCCTATGTGTTATATAAAGTCAAATTGTCATWTCTGTCTCAAGCCCAGACTGGGCCTAAATCTTATGTGTTTATCCTTTTAGACAGACATTTCTGGCCAGACCAGATTGCAAGGCTATCTAATTTGGGAACAGAAATGCCCAAGTTCTGCACGCACGCAACACGGAGAGGGAAGAGGGCTGTTAGCATGGCCTGCTTGTGTCACAGCTGACAGCACGGAAGTCTGCCTGRTGGAAATGCCTGCCTTCACGCAGAGCAGCTCTGTTGCTGTGCTGTCTTTGAGCCCACTGCCTACTTCTTTTACGGGAAATGACTTACATGAGTTGCYAAATCTGTCTCTATTGATGAGCACTTAGTAAGTAGCTGCATGGCTTAATATAATGATCATAACTCTCGCTGATGTTGTTTTGCTACGTGTATGCGGGACTGTTCTTTATTTTTTTGGTTGCAGGATGTTCTTATTAGCTCAGCTGGGAACGGTGTGTGCCTCACAGGGCAGCACAGTGTCCAAGCTGCCCTTTTTCTTTTTTTTTTTTTCTTAATTGCTTTATGCTGGCAACAAATAGGAGAAAAAGTGTATCTTACTAATTTCAAATTCAAATGAAGCTATGACGATCTACCAAAATATTAATGGGGTATAAAATGCCACATGACATCATATCTATTCCACTAGGTATTTTATTGGAAACTGTTAGTAATGAAAATGCGTGGCATTCCTGTAGGTGTATTTACTGCATGACAAATAATTTTGGTTTGTATTGCTTTGTAACTCCATGCTTTAAATTAAAAATCAAGGTGATCTCTTATCAGAGAAGTCCATTTATATTTACCTTTATATGCACCCGCTTCAAGTATCACATTATACAATTACAATTACCTGGCAAGCTGCTAGGTTCTCTCTCTGCTGTTTACCTGATTGTGGCATTACACTTTATGTGTTAACAGAGATGATAGTTCTAAGYGACTTTTCCTTAGGTCATAAATTCCAACTCATTTTCTGAGGAAAACTCCGATATCAACTGTTGGTTACCATAAATTCATTCAGCCATTTACTTCAGCACTTTCTACTATTTGACGTCTTATTAAGAGGCAGTTAGTTGAAAACACAAATAAAATTATATGTGGTTACACTTCAAAAGCATTTCTTATCATTATCGTTGGTTATGAGCTCAGTCAGATGCTCAGCTAAGATAGCAATGGTGCATTTTAGTGAAAAAAGGGCATGTAGATGGCAGTAGGGTTTAATGTGCCTGGTTGTGTCATGTTCCTGTTTTAGCCCGTTGCGATGTAGTGTCTGCACCAGCACAGATTGGTATTTCTTTAAGCTACTATTGTCTGAGCTTCTTAGGGAAAAAGATAGACAGCTTAAGTTCTTGTTTTGGCTTCTTGGACAGCTTGTCTACCTACATCCCTTGTGAASTGTGGTGTACCATGTGGAGTTGTTTCTGCCAGGTCTAGGCAGTGCTGGAGAGCAGAGGCTCTGCTCTGGGGAGTGCACGCTACATACCAGCTCTTTGAGCACATCCTGCCTATACTCAGCACACTTAGGAAATACTGCTCTGAAGCTCTGGATGTCACAGAAAGTGTCACCTCAGTAACACCAGCACTGCCCTGGTCAGTGATAGGAATGCTAGGTTCTATAAGAAAATCTGATGTCTGCTTCTGTTAACACAAAATCTCAAAGATACAAATAAGGAAGATTACAAAAATTAACAGCTAATGCTGACGTAGGCTGTTGATGTAGCTGCAACATACGACAATTTTTAGTCATTCTTCAAAGGATGCTAATCTTTATCCTGGCAGGCTGATACACAAAACCACAATCACAGGATACACAAATGATTCATCCTAGGGGCTCTGCTTCTTCAGTGTCGATGTAATCTTCTAGCTAAAACATGTAAATACAGAACAGCTCTTAAGGGCCAGCAAAGGGTGAGAGCAGTATCCTTGGCAGTCTGCCCCAYGGCTGAGCACTAGCCTTCCTCCCTGGCCCTGTGTACACTGTAACAGGTCTCACATTCTCGTCACAGGACTGCAAAGAAGCACAGCACAACGGAGTCACAGATGGAGGCTGGACTCCCAAGTGAATGTCCAAAAGCATGCATGTTCAGGGAGGGTTGAATTTGAAGAGGGGATGTTGGGCAAGTTCCCTTCCTTTTCTTGATCCTGATCCAAAATCAGGGCAAACTGCACCCCCTGCCTTTGATCTTAATATTCAAGCCATTTGCAATGAAAGAGAGAACTTTGTGTGCTTTCTGGTTTTGGCTGCTGCTTTTGATTTCTAAAATGGGAGGAAGGACAGTCTTGTGATTATAGTTGCAGGCTAGGAGTCAGCAGATCAATGCTCAGTTTTTCAAAATCTTTCACTGTATCTTTGGTCTCTGTTCATCCTGGGGAAAAAAAACGTGGGTGACCATGCTCCCTTAGCTCATGGAACTGTGAGAACTTTAAAGACGCAAGAAATGCTTTCAAGGTCTCTGTCCACAATGTCAAGTCTTTAATGTGGCAAGGGCCTTGATTTCACAGGCTAACTTCTCACAAACAAACCAAWTAGGTCTAAAAAGGAAGGCATGTAAAACAGAAATGAAAGGCAGACGTGTGTACATTAGTGGTTTAAAGGAAGGAGGAAGGCCATAGCTCTTTGACTGTGGAACTGATTTCTCAGGATAGTTTGTCTGTGAAAACATTATCTGAGTGATTCTACCATCAAATTTGTTACTATGGGTTATCAATATAGAGCAAGTTCTTTTTAATGCTGGGAAAATGTGGTTTATGTAACAGGCCTACCTAGAAGCCCTCTGGAGACAAACAGTGCAGTGTCATCAGTTTGGGATTAAGCTGATGAATCAACACAAACCTTTCCATATGTTTGGAGACCCATATCCCATGGAAACAGGGTCCTGAGTCCTCTTTGCTGGATGACAGCTGTCCTTGATGCCTATGAGAAGGTCGAATTGAGCTGTCTGCGCTTGCTACAGTTTGCTTGAAGCCACTGGCCTTCAAGGTGTGCAAGAGAGACCTGTAATGAAACRCAACCCGGCTTGCAGGAGCCTCCCCTGCGTGTCCCAGCCTGGTCTCCTGCTGCAGGCACAATGAGCCTGGGCTGCTATTGAACAGCAGCTCCAGGCGAAGAGGGAGCCTGCTGCATAAACCGTAATGAAATGAAGTCTACATGAAATGAGTCAGTGCAGACTGTCATACACAGAGCAAACACTTCAAATCAAGGACCTGCAGTTAATTCTTTCCTTTTTCCTTTTTTTTTTTTTTTTTTTTTTCCCCCCCCCGTGGCCTTCTGTAACCTTGCACCTTTGTTGGCCAAACTGTTCTTTGAATAGATCATTGAATTGTTTTTTTTTTTCAATAGATCTGCAAAAGCTCAGGAGCATCTCAGAAGTAAAAAACACCTCCTTTAAAGTATGGTAACTGCATCAGAATTTGGGTAGTTATGTGTAGTTACACTTCCAGCAGAAACTTTGGCTAAATGAATGTGCTGTGTACCTCTAAATAACTGTTGTAGCTCACCTTGCAGGGGAGCTCTGGTAAGCATTCAGTGCATGCCAACCGGCACACCACTCACCACTGATTTGTCATTTGCAGATGATGATAGCCATTTAAATACAAAAATACTAATTACCCAATATATTACAGGCTGAGCTTGCAAGGAGAAAAATGAATCCAGCAAGGCAAAGCGGAAGGGGCTGCTGCTAATTAAAGCACTGCTGGGCAGAGAGGAGACAGCCTCAAGAATGAATTCAGGTTGCCTCAAGCTGGTGGAAACTTCTGAGAGGGCAGGCTGTGGCAGGAAATAAAAAAGCACRTTGAATAAATCACTTGATGCTCTGATTAAGAGGCATGGGACTGTGTATCATGTGATAGTTACAGCTGTAAGCTCCAGCCTTGGAGATATTATTTGGTACACGAGCAGTCTGAATGGGCAGATGGTATTCATGAACAGGATTACTCTTCCCAGTAAAACAGGTCAAACAAACCAAGTCCTTTACAAGTGAAATTAAAATGTAAAGATAGCTATCTCTGCAGGTGAATGATTTTTTCGAAGAGGCCTAATGCATCAGGCTCGTTATGACTGAATCCTTTTTAACAACAAAAATACCCTTGTCTAGCAGGGCGTTTTGCCTTTGCCTCCTTTCAGTCCGCTAACTACGCTCATGMATCCGCAGCACAAAACCTGCCTCCCGATAAGAAAGGACCAGCTGGCTGGCCCTGACTGAAAACACTTGTTTTCATGAAGCGCCCAGCGAGTGCACAGGCTGAGCGATGTGATGTGCTGAGTGGAAGCAACCACTCGCCACACAGAGCACGGTCAGGGAGAGCAGGGGCAGAGCCAGCCTGGCCCAGCGGTGACCCAGCCGTGCTCTCCGGGGGTGTTTATGCGAGCAGGCACCTTGATGGATGCTGCTTATTCTGAGCTGTGGATTAAAGCCGATTGCATAGGCAGGTCAGAGAAGAGAATCACTGCTACAGAAAGGTGAAAAATTGTTGAAATCYGCCACACGGCAGAGGCTCCGGGCTTGTGTCACCCCGCCTCACGGCAGCAAGGGGACAAACATGCTATTGCCAGGTGATCCTAGGACAAGAGGAGCTCCTGGAGCAAACGCAGGTGCCGGCAGCCCCTGGGAAAACGTGGGTGTCCTGCCCGGAGCTGAGGGCAGAGACAGATCCCAGGGGAGCCGGACAGCGGCTTGTAGGGCAAGGAGGGCAAGGCAGAGTGGACCCCTGGGAAGGATTAGAGGTACTTCGAAAGGCTCCCAGTCAAGGGGGATACTTTTACCTTTTCCATGTGTGCATCAAACCTCAGGGACCATTTCTTGCAATCCCACCTCCAAAATTTTCTTCGCCTGTAGGCCTCCCACCTCCCTCTAGCATACCAGCAAAGTATTTTGCAATCAAAAAAGTAGTTTCTTGGCCAATTTTGCTTAGTCACTTAGGGATTTCAAGCGCTGCCCTTTGCCTTCCTCAGAGCCCCATTCTGCTCCCCACCGCAGCCCTCAGTGCCGGCTGGGTCGAGTGATCCCTTCAGCGCTGCTRGTCCGGGACACCCGGTGCCGCTTGGACAGACCAGGCCGGCCGGGGCTGCTGGAGGAGGCGGCGGCTCCCGGTGCCTCCGGCAGGGGAGGAGGCCGCAGGCACCGGCCTCACCAAGCCCGGCAGAAAGGGGCCACCAGCCTGGGCCACCAGCCCGAGCACCAGCTCTGCTCCCTCCTATGAGAAGCAGGGTGGCTTTTCCCTGCTCCTGCCAGGCCACTACTGTGTCACCCGTCCCAGCAGCTGGGGGAAATGGCACCTRCAGCCTGGAGCAAGGCGATAAGGAGAGCTTTGCCTCACTTGCTGGGTGAGGAAGAGCCAGGAAGCTGCAGGAAGCAGGGACAGGAGAAAGAGGAGGAGGCTTGAAGGATTTGACACAAAGCTAAGAAGTGTTTGAAGCAGATGCTGGAAGTTTCCATCCTTGGGCACCTCTTTCACACAGCCCTTGGGGAAAGTGTCTGCTGCAGCAGAGGTCCAGCCACCTTGACATCCATCTGGGAGGAAGGACACTGCCATATCCAKGGGGACGGGATGTTTAAGGAACACCCAAAGGCCCCCAGGTGGATCTCACTGAATGCAGTGTGTCAGCGCGCTCTGCATGAGGCACAGAGGCGCTTTGTGTGGAGCAGATACTCATCAGCATGAGTATGAAAAGAAACACTGTGTTAGATGGGTTTCGCACCAAATTCTGCCCCAGAAGGGACACAGCAAACAGCTACGTAATCTGGCTGCTTGCTTGCAACCGCTGCGCTGCCACCTCTCCTTGGCGCGGGTCTCAAAGCGGGGGGGTCTCGCTCTGAGGTGATACTGCTGTGCGCCCTATGCTCCTCTGCAAACAGCCCAAATGTGACTTCTGTTTCTGCTTCCCATGGCCATTTCCTCTCCCCTGTATCTGTGTAATTAATGCATGCGTAACACCTGTGAGAAAYAGCAAAACTGAGATTTTGGGAGAATGAAGCTGTGTATTTAACCACAAGGCATACATTAAGTGGAGGCTTTGCTGCACCTCATGCAGMTATAGGGAGCACCAGAGACATGGGGTACGTGGGGAAGAGGCAATGCAGAATTTTGGCTCTCCCTGGCACACATTTCTTGATTTCTTGTTCACGTCTTTCAGCAAATGGGGTAATTTCTGGCAGCTTTTGTGGCAACTTTGGAACGTGGACTTGCCAATCGTTGCTCTTTTTTATGTTTCAACTGAAAGATATTAATTCATTTATTCTCTCTGTCTTATGTGTCCTTGTCTTTTTTTTTTCTTTTTTCTTTCTTTCTTTCTTTTTTTTTTTTTTTTTTAATAGGTTGGAGTTGGAGAAGAAGGTGTGGAGAGCTAAATTGCCAGAAGGGAATTGAAGGCATTCATTTCTGGCTCCTGGAAATCTAGATGACTTTTTGTAGGCAAATATGCAAAGGGCTAAATCTGAGCACCCTCATTTGAAGTTATAAACAAGATTTAAATGCAGTATGAGGTCTTGCTAGTTCTCTTTTGACTTCTGCTATCCATAATTCATTACTTGTTGCATGTGACTACTCAGTTAATCATATGCATTATTTCTGCTATGCAGAAACTCACATTAGCAAGCTCATTTAAAACATATGAGAAACAGTTCCATGAAATGTAAGAAAAAGGACCCTCTTTTGCAAATATTGGTATAAAATAGAAGAAAAGCAGAAATCAGTTGCAGAAAAGACCATATTTTGAATGGTCAAAATATTTGGAAATAGTTTCTTTCCTTTTCCATTCAAGTCCTGCCAAGCTGGGCCAATTCACTCAGAGAGAAACGAGGAACAACAGAGGATATATCTGACATGGATCAACATCTCTATTATCGCATTATGTGGTCAGCTGCTGAGCTGTAACGTGAACTGTGGATCAAGTAAAGGTAACAAAGACACAGAGCGTTAGTCAGACCACAGCAGGCAGAGGTCTCAGGATTCAGTTTCCAGCCTTTCCAGYTTACGGTGAGCATCGGATATCATAAACCTTACATCTATTATTTTAAAAGGATTCAGTTGTCTAAGGGGACCGTAGAATGGCGGGGATCCTTTATGGTATAATAGGCAATTAGGTCAGTTTGATCGTTTTTGTCTCTATCCTCCATATACCGAGTGTTATTTGCAAGTTATGGCTTGTTGTTTTTCTGTGAGCACATTTATTTAACAGCCACCAGCAGAGGAGCAGTGCTTGACACTGCCTGCCCTGAATGATAATGTCCAGCTTAAGCTTAGCAGACTGTATGCACAGTAGAAAGGTCCATCGTCATTTAGACCGAGATGTCATCACCAGATCTTAGTGCTGAAGTGGTTCACAGAGGACCCAGTATAAATAAGCAACAGGAGCACCGCTCAGCAGGATGGCCAGCATGCAAATGAAAGATAAATAAATGACCAACTGTTGGAGCTTCATCTTGCAGAGTATCAAGTAACTCTTGGAAAGTTAGCTTAGCACTTTCCACTTCAATTAATTTCCATGGAAGCTAAGAGATTTCAGCATGGCCAGAGTTGTTCCATCTGCACTTCCATTGCTGAGAGGGAGGACCTTAGAGAAGAAGAGAGGAGAGCCTGGGACGTGGGAGCTTTGCCTGTGAGTGGCAGCTACCTGCTCTGCAAACCCAGCTCCCATCCATGACTCATGCAGCCCTGTTCTTCTCCTATGGCAGATAAATGAAGAGTCCAGGCAGCTCCAGCCTCTAGGGCACTACTGTTTAAACTCAAGATTTCTCTGCTTTATTCTAGGATTAAATCCTCCTGTTCTCAGACTAGATTGTCCTGACAAAAACCTTCCTTCCCCACATCTCCTGTCCTGGCAGAGTATTAGCCTATAGTCCACATGCAATATAGAGATTAATATCATGACAAAGATCATAGGTCTATTGGCATTTGCTATACATACAAAAGGAACAACTTCTCCTGGCTATCATTCCTTTCAGTTTCACATAGGATTATATGCTTGCAGGTCAGGTTCATTGAATAGAGATATTTTTATAAGAGTTGGTATATTTTAACAAATAATTTATATATGTACCTTCATAGCAGCTGGGTACATGACAGGCACAGAATAACCAGACTAGCAGACCAAACAGAAGACAAGAGACAGCAAAGATAACTCTATAGCCTGTGCTGTCTCACCATAGCAGCTCTCACCTCATGCCCTTTGGCCACTGTTATATTCTTCACATGAAAATAATGTATAAAGAGGTTGGTAGTTTTATATGAGTCACCTTCAGAACATTTCTGTCTGTGTCTGTCCTGCAGAATGTGACTCTCCCAATTGCTCTTGTGCCAGGAGATCCTCGGATGTTTGCAAAGCCCCCAGGGGATCCTGTGGGTGGGATGTCCATTCACCTGCATGGAAGCCACCATGGGAGATGGAGCAAGCAGGCTGTGAATAACCTCTAATTAGGACATTGCCATTCCCRCCACAGTTACATATGGGGACACTGACTGTGGCACACTGCAGGCTTGCCGTGCTTGTGATATCTGTCTCTGTCCACTAAAGGGAATGGCAGGAACAGGAAAAATTAGTCAATAAGTGTGAGGAGCGCTGCCCAAGGGAGACAGATCGAGCAGCACACAGTGGAGATGCCTCATTAAACTGATAGAAGCCTCACAAACAGAAGAGCTGCTAATTATCTGGGGAGTTACGTAATGAAAAGTGGCAGAAAGCCAAGCAGTGAGGCTGACTGTTCTTAATGCAAGGGGAGTCTGCCCAGAAAATCCACGTCGTTTATAATGCAAAGGGAGGAAGAAACAGGTACTTTTTAAAGATGGTGATTTTCATTTCATTAATAATCTATTCACATATTTCTTTACTGAAGTTCTTTATTTAAATCTAGGGGACAAAAGATGGTCACAAGGGTCCCACTGTATTAGCAATATGCTTTGGAAGCCAAGCAATCCCCTTTCGGAATTAAAAAAGGGGTTGTGAAAGTATTCAGAAAGCAGCATAGCAGGAACTCCTTTCCACAAGCCTGCCATGATCCATGATTGTTGCCTGAAGAGAATGTGCCAACGGTTTTGGGGAAGGGAAAAGATGCCACAGAAGATGAACATTATTCTGCACTTTCATTTCCAGCTCCTGAAAAGCCAGAGCCCCAGGATGGAGCTGGTCACTATGGTTACAGGCAGATGGGAAAGCTCCTTTCTGAGCGCTTCATCAGCCGCTGTCACCCGGTGAGAGCAGCGGGCAGGCGCTGGAAGCGGGACGACTGGCACACGGAAGCCCATGGCACCTCCGGGGTCTCTCCAGAGAGCGTGGGCTGCTAACTTGGCACTGGGCTACGCACGAGCGCTGCGGCTGCGGCCAGGCTGTGACAGGGCCAGCACAGACACTGCACACTGTGTCTTGCAGGCAGGGCACTGAAATAGASGTGTCCAAACATCGCAGGGCCACCTCCCAGTGCAAACCAGCTCTTTCCTTTGCCTGCAGTCAGCTTGATTCAGCATTTTCATAACAAAAGGGTCTGGTCAGCACAACATGCAGGAACCCAGATGGTCCAGAGCCAAAGACTCTCTAGCACAAGTTACTGCTCTCATCCCTCATGTGGGAAGGCAAAGGTGAAATCAAACTTGCCACAATCAGAGGAAATTTGGTCCTTACATAACATTGCATTTTGTAAGGAGATATTCCAGGTGAGGGGGTATTGACGCTCCCGACTGTATTTTTTGTGCAGTAGATCAGGAAGCCTGGCCAACCTCCAGTGACAGTCTGCCCACTTCTCCCTGGGACAGGTTTGTGTGCACATGTGCACATCACACATCGTTTTACAAGCTGCTCTAACTGCAGGCTACATGAAACACATTGTTAACAATCTTTCCAGGCTTGTTATTGTCCTGGTTAACCATTGATAGGATCAGCCTTTCTACAGAGCGCTCACGAAGACCAGAAAGTGCATTTATCACGAGGGCATTTATTATTATTCCCTTCACTAAACGAGAGTGCAAGTTTTTGGAAGTTGCAGACCACTAAAATGCTGCTCCATTTGCAAACACAAACCAGAACTGTTTAGCTTATTGCTGTAAGGAAAACTTGAAGACCCTTTGAGCAACTCTTCCATACCCCTCCATAAACTCCCTGTGAGGAATGAAAGTCTTTGGTGTTGTTTTTATGGACTAAGCATGTAGCTCTGTTTCTCCATTTTCTTTGCACAGATGGGTAAGTTGAAAATATTTAATCTCTAGCCTAGAATACTGAAAGGGGAGCAAACAGTACACAGGCCAGGTTGGTATGAAAGGATGGAGCCAAATGGGCCGCTTTTCTGAGGAGAACATTGATGGTGAAGAGAACAATGTCCAGTGGGTAAAGAGTAAATTGACTGATTAAAATTTTATAAGGACATAGCATAAGAGGTAAAGATGCACATGAAGAGGCCCAGAAAGGGATAGAGAAAGAGACAGGCTGGATCCTGGGAAAGGCAAAGCATGCTGTTTGGCTGTTCCTGCATCTTTATCCATGATTGGAATTTTGATTTGGCCCCAAATAAGGACACGTTCCAGCTATGTCCAGTGAACTAACAAAAGCTGGCTTGTTTTGAAGAGGGAGCATGCATCACCACAACTACTGCTGATAGCACTACTTGCCTGGAAGGTAAGTGCCCTCTAGGAAACAAAGGCTTCTTGCCATGTCCATGGAAATTAGCAAGAGCTGTAGCTCAGAGGCCTTATCTTGAGGAATGTGTGGGTCCAACCCTATAAGGCGGTCACACTGTCTCTTGCTTTAAGGTATATTCAGAGTGACTATATAAAGGCTGAGGGGAGAGGTCTTGAGAAGGAGCTGTGTAAATCTGTAACTTGCCTTCAGATTTCATTATCATCCAATTGCATATCCCTAGTCTTCAAAAAAATWATTTTTCTTCTATTTTGTGGCAATGTGGAAGAAATATTAACTAACCAGGAACGGGATGGGAAAAGTTAGATGCCTTATGATTTTGTCACAAGGTGTTTTCAGGGCCATCAAAAGCAGAGAGTGTCTTCTCCCTCCAGCTCCACTTTTCCTTCCTTCCTTTACCTCTGACCCTCTGCTGCGGGTGCACCTCAGTCAGGTTAGCCAGCAGAAAGCCAATGTGGGGAGGATGGTGCCAAGCTGCACTGGCTTGTGGAAGGATCCCGAGAATAGCTGTGCATACAGGGAAAATTTGGGACTGGGTGGTGGGCAGGTGGGGCAGAGAAAGGATGGGGAGAGGAAGGAAGAGCTCTCCTTTCAGTGGTAGGGAGTATGTAACAGCTTACTCATGCAGGCTAACTTCACTCTGGGTGCTGAGGAGTGGATGAAATGCCACGGTAAACGTAGAGAATAAATAATGTGCGTCACAGGAAAATGACTTCTTCCTCTTGCTGTTTTCAGTTACTCGGACTCGAAAGCAGCAAGTGATCTGTTATGAGACAAGCTTGACTTTTAAGCTGTCGGTTTCCATTTCAAGCCTAAGGTGGGAAACCACCATAAAATGCCGAACAATGAAGAAACTGAAATGCAYCTCTTTGAGAGAGCCAGTGCTCTGTGTGAATGCTCTGCCACTGAGCAGACGTGCAGTGCACGTCCCCGGGACCTGGCTCTGCCCCGACACACGGGCAGCAGCAGCCAAACCTGCCCATTCTAGTAGCCCTGCGTCTGCTTTACTGGGTGTGCAGGAGGGTACAATAACTCTGMGTTTCAGTGAATAATTCCCAGCAAGACTTTGTGTGCTTTAAATGAGATGTAAGCTGAGGATCTATTTACAACTTGCTCATAAATAGAAAAAAAAGGTAAGGTTCCAYAGGTAGTAAAATGAGTGGATACCGATGAAAAATGCACCCAGAGAAAGTACATGCCATTTTCCTACAGYGTGTCTCCTTGACTGTAATACAGACCACATATTTGTCATTTGAAGCAGAAAGGAATAAAGAAGGTTGGAGGCGGAAAAAAAAATGCCCAAAGATCCATTTTACATCCTGAAGATGCAGGCAATAAAATGATGACTCACTGTTAACAAGTTCACATGCTATTTTGTGACTAATGCATTAAATTATATAATTCACTAATGTCCTACTCTTCAGGGTTTTACTAAAGGCTATTTGCTGAATTATAGTTAGAGATAGCAAAATGAAGTGAAAAAGCAGGGCCTTTTGAGAGAGGGAAGCAATCAACCCTAATGGATTTACTGTGCAAAAGTCTTGGTAGTTGGAAAACCATGCACGTACACACACACATCTGGCTGCTTCAGCTGGCGGTAAAGCCATGAATGTAGCTTGCTGATGCCAAACAGAATTCCATATTAATGCAATTAATTATGCATCTTTTTTTTTATAATGTAAATCTCAAGGCATTAGCCACAACTGTAGCAACAACAAAAAGCAACCAGCTAGGTTTCCAAGGGAAAGCTAAATACGAGGGAAAGCTGAGCAACCTCTGWGCTAAACAGCTTGGCTAAGACCCTGGCAGGCCTCACCTACTCAGTGCAGAGGAACCGCTCCAGCATTTGCAATGAGAGCAGCTGGGACAGCGTCTTCAGAGGAAAGGGAATGGGAAGATCTTTCCCATTCTGAGCCACAGCTCTGACTCCATCATATAGGTCAGAAACACTTGTACCAGTGTAACTGCGTATAYTCATTGCAGGATGGTGTCCAAGGGCTYGTGGTTGGACTCGATGACCTTGAAGGTCTTTTCCAAACACACTGATTCTGTGATTCTGYGATTATTATACCAGGAGCATATTTAGAAAAAATGGAGCCCTAATGTTACACCTAGATAGAGCATTAAGCATCCACATCTTTATCTAAAAGAGCATGAAAAAAGAAGTTTTGAGGAGGGTGCGTGTGGGAAGGGTATAGAATTTGTCAGAGAGACTCATAAGAAAATATGCTAAATCTTTGTCAAGCAATATATACACAGGCAACTCAGGCTCAAAAGGGTGCATTTAGGAAAGCATTTGCTTTGTGCCTGCAAGGAAGAGCAACAGCTAGTCTGAATGCTGGATGCAAGTGTGTGAATATTGGGAAACAATACCAGAGCTGGAATTGTTTATTTTCCCTCCATTTTGTTTATTAGTCCGTGTGTTTTTCTTTCTCTAAGGCCATCCTCCCAACTAGGCCAATTCTGATAAGTTCATCACTAGTCTCATACTATTGCATTATCTTTCTTAAAACATCAACTCTTTCATTTATGCAGTCAATGAAGCAACTCCACATCCTTTTTAAAAATTACTCACAACCACAGAGTTGCAGATCAAAGCATGGAAAATGAAAGCCCTGAAGTCTCTCTAGCTCTGGAAATAGAAAACTAAACAAAAAGAGAATATTCCATATTTTTAGAAATACWACTACGTTTTTAAGCAAGTGTCTGGAACAGATTGAGGGTTTGCAGAGTCCTGGTGTTGCATCGGTACTGAGCAGCAGCTCTCTGTTCTGAGGCTTGTCAACATTACACACAACACAGCAGGGATCTCCCATCAGAAAGGTAACTAATGACATCAGCTTATCTTTTTCAAAACACAGGAATTTACCATAAATGTGGATTTCCTTAAAAGTTCCAAATAATTGAAGAAAATGATTTTGTGCTATTTCATTTATATTTAATCTTAAACATTAAACTTGCCCTGTTAAACATTCACTTGCCCTTTAAAAGTGCACAGGGTTTCTATTTTTTGTTGGGAAWATTTTTTTCCAGCATTGCTTGGCAGAGATTATCAGAGGAAGGTTTTCAGAAGATTTCAACCTTTGGTTATTATTTTTTGATTGTAACATTATATCTTTAAAAATCACACTCTTAAAACATCATGTTGGGAGGAAGCCTGGAAAAAAAAATTGTGCTTCCAAAACTAATGTGGAGAAGCTTTGAAAAGTAATGATTTCCAGCTATTTTTAAAGCTCCTTACATATTACAGTTACTCCCTTATTAACTGTGACTGTACTGTGAATAAGCCAGGCCTTTATAGGAAAAATGAGTAAAYAGAGTCTCAACTCTTTTGGAAAATTTATACTTTCAATGGTTTCTCTGCAAGAAAATGAAATAATAAAAAYAAAAAACCCTTGTTTTGAAAGGACAAGTCAACTCATTTTACACATTTCTTATTCTTCCAACTGACGAGGCCATATGGAGGCACGTCTTGCAAGACGGCAGCATCTGGCTCTGCTAGCAACTAGGGACACCCWCAGGATTTGCCACTTTGGGATCAGCACGGTACATTTAACCTTCTTTATTAAGAATTTATGAGCAGTGCCATTGACACTGAGGTCACAAATAGAGAGGAAAAAAAATAAAAAAGGCCAACTTCTTTTTAAACTATCAGTTTAAACTATCAGTTTACTGTGGGGTTTCAGTCCTCAGCTGTGAAAAAAAAAGTGCACATGGGAACATATTAGAAGAAAGAACTACTTTGGTTTTTGATAGAACAAAACCCAGAGGTGGAAAAATCCCATGAAGGTGTGAAGTGCATAAACCAACACTGCCAAAATTTTGTATACAAGCGGTGGCATCAGAAAATCCTGTCCATAGTAAGAGAACACATGCAAGAAGCCATCTTGGGCTCAGCTTAGTTAAAAGTTAAAGGTCCGGGARAATAGTCTGTAACTTGCTCCCTAGCTAACAAGCAGACTTACGGGAAACATTTCAGAGAGGCCAGGAAGACCTACTCCTGGGTCTTCAAAATAATGATGATCAGTCCCCAAAATAAGGAACTCGGTCTTTTGTAAGCAAGCTTATGAAAGAGTTTTACTTTTATCTGATATTGTCAGATTGGTTAAATACTTACATCACAAGTTCAAAGAGCTTGTCAATCTGTTTTTTATCAAAATGTTTGATTTTAATTTACCCATTCTTACAGGCTGAAAATCAGTGCAGTAATTTTTGTATWAAAAAAGTCCAAATTATCCCTGGAACAAAAGTGTGTAAAAACCAAATGTACCTTTTGGTTTCTTTCCAAAGAGACAACAGAAATACCTGTGACAACTGTTGTACTTCCTGTTCATGATAGATTTACACTGCTTGTCTAGTTACACACCTGTGTTATTATCCTACTTTCATCTCTGTTACCTTCTGTTGCTCTGTAGGTAACAGTGTTGGGTGTCTTCAGTGACATCGTATGAAACCTGATGAGTCCATTTTTACAAATCAGAAAGTACTTAATTAGGATTTTGCTGCCTTTCATATTTGCTTGGAGTTTTCAATTCGTAATTTTTAACTCACTCCTGGTGAGTTAAAGGTCAAGACTTCTTTCTTTTCGCTTTTCTCTTATTTGATGGAAATTATTTGCTCTGTGTGCAGACTTCAGGCTCTACTCTTGTTTATTGAAGGCTCACAACCCTCTGGGTTTTGTTCACTGCACACTAAATGATACTATTAAACATCTTTCACACATTATGCATAATAGTGTGGGCATTTTTTAATCTAATGACAATGATCTTAGCGAACTGTCTAAATGTTCATGGTAAGTAATGAAGTTAAACTAGAGGATACACGGATGGATGGATCCCTTTGAACAGAATTCGGTAGTTGCAATATTTAAGAAAGTGGAATAATAACCCAATTCAGTTAATCATTTGATTTACATTATGGTTGTAGTTTTGTATTTCTGCTTCATAAAATAATCTCTTTGAAAATTGTGCTGAAACTAGAAGTACTATTGCTGCCAAAGGGGAGAGTCTTTTGATATATGATCTATGGCACCACACATAACTTGTCATGCATTAGAAGAACATTGGCAGCATCTAAAATGAATGGCTTCTATGCATGACTTGCATGTGAACAGTGCTTGAAATTACCAAGCTTACTGTCTCAGTATAAATGAAATCCACCACGGGCTTAGAGAGTTACATCTTCTTTCTCCTCAACCATACAAATGCAGCAGAGAAAACGTGATTATCTCTTCTGGTGAAAGGACACATGGGCTACGGGTTGAGGGAAGCACAAGTGGAGGTTTCTTCAACCTGCTTGCCATAGGTTTCAGTGAAATGTTGAAATAATGCAGGAAAAGCCTTGAGGTTCAGAGGACACGTGCTGTATGCTGCACTTATAATAATAACTCCGGAGCTTTTACCTAGTGGGACTCCTGGGAGAAGGTGCACTCCAGATGGAGAAGCCTTAAGGATCTGGACAGGTCACCAGGGAGACCTTAAACTGACAAGTCTTAGATGGGATTTCCCAAAGGGAAAGGGACTGTCAGATGACAGTGCTTTGTGCCTGTGCAGATTCAATAAGCAGGTGCTTCAGCACAGCAATTGAGACAGTGATACCTGTGAGCACAGCATGGCAGGGCACCTTCCAGGGCACGTCTGCAGAGAAGCTCTGTTCTTCAGGAATAGAGCTCCCCTCAGGAGCTGCCAAGCTGCTCTGATGGCAGGTGGGACAAACCTCTAACAGGCCACCAGAATTTACTGTGTAAGTGGTTGGTCACAATATTTCTGTGGTGTGTACATGTGCACAGTAACCACTAACTTATTTTGTGTTACTGAACAAGAAATGGATAACAACCCCCGTTTTTTTTTTTTACTATTTCTACTAATGGGAAAGGGGAGTTGGCCTATCAGTGAGCAAGCTTGTTTTGAGCCACAACAGGAAGCAGAAGAAATGGTTGTACCTTCTGAAGTAGGAACAGTGAATATATATATATAGCCAGCCTTAGTAACCCAATATAAGCAAGTTGCCTTGAGATAAGAATACATTTCTGAAGAATTCCCCATGGCCATTTTGAATGCTGAAGCTCTTTTCTTTCTCCCTCTGCTCCATAAACACCACTGGTGTTTCCTGAATATTCCTGAATAAATTTTGCATACAGAGCACTTTTTAAATTAATTAGGATGAATATAATAGGAAATGTCATGTTTTAGATGAGAACCAATAAACCAAATCTGAAGCACTGCACAAANAAAAAAAAAAAAAAAAAAAAAGAAAAGAAACAAATTTCAGAAACTGGCAAAATTCAGTAGTATTGAAGAAAGAAGTTCTCTCATAAAGTACCAAGCCAAGTCTGTAATGACATATGAATAGACAAAATAAACTTTATGCATCTCAGTATATTATTATCACATTATCTAAGTATTTGTTCAAATTCTTTGTTTTCCTTAAGAAAAACAAAGGCAAAATTGTGATCCTTGTTGCAAAAGATGATCCCAAATAGTAAAAAAAAAAAAATGCCAATAAAAGCCATTAACTATTTTCCTTTCTAAAAATAGCAAGCAATTTATTCRTAGTTGGGAGGAGTAAAAGTTAAATATCTTTCAAATATTATGAGTACATCAGGATCTCTGAACATTTCTCTTTTTAAAGGTGGTGGTGACTCTAAAAGTACTGGAAAGTGATAGGGTGGAAAGTTGCATGGACCAATTCTTCTTGYTTGTCTACAGTCCCAGAGCTGGACATTGTCAGGAGGGGAGCAGTCCATCAGGCATGGCTCTTCTTGAAGGCCTTGYACGTGTGTGAGGCCTTCACTAACCACTAACAATTGCTTCGCTAACCACTGGTGGCAATGACATCGCACAGTCGCCATGATGTCCACGAGGCCCCTTGCTTTCCTGCAGGCCCACCATCTGCTTCTAAGAGCACCAGAGGAGTGAGCCAAAGCCCTCTGAAGTTGCTGGAAAGCTTCCTGTGCGTCTTTGATGTTGTAAGTCACCCGCAGCTCATCCGCTGCACAGTGCGCCGGGATCACGACCTGTGTGCCGTACGCTCCACAGCTAAGGCTTCGGCACAGCACAAAGCAGCAGCCACTTCTCTCCCGCCCACCTATGTCCAGGTTTGATCTGCTGAGACCAGCACAGCTGCAGTAGTGTAGGAGCAGGCAAAAAAAGGGAGAAAGATCTCGACTGACGTTTCTCATTATGACGACTTGAGGAGGAGAAAGGGAGTCCTTCAGATCCAGAGGAAGCAGTTCCGTTCTCATCTCGCCGGGGTGATAGTGACATCAGGTAGGATGATGTATCCACAAGGAAAGTGAGGGCCACCGTGCTGGAGCAGATCAAACACAAGGGGAGAGGTGGAAGGAAAGAAGCACTGACAGAATATTAAGACCTGGCAGAATTCAAAAGAAGTGAGTAAAATGGAAGGATTACATAAAAATAGCTCACTATGCTTATGAATCCTTTCTCTAGGTGGATTCCATTCTCTAAGGATTTCTATCTCTAAGTGAAAACAACTGTGCATTTCTTTCCTACTATAATATCAAAGGATCCAAGTCTTTCATGGAACTCCCACTAAAGTCAACATGAGTCAGACTGCATGTATAGACTGCATGGATGAAATCCACAGGAGAGCCAATTATTGTATATACCATTGTAAAACGGTTATAAATAGTGTTTATAAACACTTGCCACTGCTTCATTATCTCCAGTTCTGGAAAAGGAAAAACTGTTAGCCTAAGTGACGTGGGATCCAATAACCCCTAAAATAAAAACATGAAGAAGAAGCCCTGACAACATCCTTGGTTTCTAAATTAGTTTAACATAAAATCTATATTTTTAAGAGTATGCTAATTTCATCTGCAATCCCCCATATGAATATGAACTAGGTAAAACATCTTCTGTCACTTTACAGATAAGAACAGCATAAAAGAACAAGCCAAGCCCGAGAGCCCGATTTTGTTCTTACCCATAGAAAAAACAAACAAACAAAAAAAAAAACCTCCCACAGTTCAGATTGTTCCTACTTTCTTATTCTGGGGTTTGAAGGGTTGGAGGCAAAAGGAAAAACACTTCAGAAATCAGAGAGATGGAAAGCAACAGGGAAATTCCAGGTGGAACACCTCCTCTCAAAACAGAACTGTGGGATTGGCAGCAGAAGTTATCTGAATTGGTGGTTATTTATTTGCCTCATATGAAAAAAATCCCATCTCGTAAGGGACTTTCCTCGCACAGAGAAGTGAAAAGGTGTTATATGCAAAACTGCTTGCCTCCATAAGGTCTGTAACATTATGAGGCAATCAAATTCCCACTTGGTACTGCAGAAAAAAAAAATGGTTGTGATAAATACTAGCCCTTATTTTGTCATCTCATAAGCAGGGAACATGGATGAATAACATCAATCCTAAAAGGTAACAGAGATGGTGTGATTTTTTTGCCTGCTGACAGTATTTCTCATTGGCTCTGTCGTTTGTTTTGTTTTGCAGCCTCTCTTTTTATATATTCTTTCCTCAAAACAAGTCAGAAGAAGACTGAAGAAGACTACTTACTGTGCTGTAGACAGCTGGCCTGTTGGGCAGCACAGCCTCGCGCCAGGTTACACATGCAGAGCAGTGCTCATTCACTGCAGCAAGGCGACACAGCAGATGGCTCAATACCCATTAGAAAAATCATGCTGCTCTATTTAGCTGTCATGAGCTATAACATCTGGACAGTCTTATCTTTTTGTTAACACTTCATTGGCTCATATACTGTAGTAGCAAAGCAATGCAAGAAAGAAAAGGAGCAAAATAGGAACTTTCTTCATAAATAAAACAGGAAATACATTCCAGGGCTAGGATTACTGAGGCTACTGACTTTTACTGATGAGTGGTTTAAACTTAGCCGTGTTAGCTTGGAAAAGCACTGAACTGAACAAAAAGCATTATTATTTTTTTAAACTCTCTTTGGAGTCTTTCTTAAACCCTCATATTCTGACAGTGCACTTGTGTAAGTGAGAAATGACTCCAAAGAAAGCAACAGAGACCAATTGAAAACAGGGTTCTGAATTAAGTTCAAAAAAGACTGGCTGTGTACATCCCTTAGCGCACGCCCAACTTGTCCAGGAACCTGTGATGTTCTTCCAAACACTGGTGGGAGCTACAGTTCCACTCTTTCCATTTCGTCGCAGACTCAAAACCCAACATATATAGTAAAGCATCTTCCTAGTTCCAGGAATCTTGCTGGATAAAGCAGGTTGGGGTACAACTCAGATCTGGCCATATCCTTTAAGTCAGTAAACCTAAAAATCCTAATCTAAAAATAAGAAAACAAACAAAAAACAAATAAGCAATCAAACAAACAAACAAAACTGAAGTTTCATTCRACATTGGGTAGAGCAGGAATCTCAGACCCTTTGTTATATTTGTCACAGTTTACATAAACCATGTGCCTCAAAATTACCTGGGAAAGCATCAAGACTGAATATTATCTGTCCAAAACAGAAGCACTCCAAGTCCTATCAGGCATTTAGCAATGRCCACACCTAGCATTTTACGACTGCATTTATAGAACAGGGATATGGCAACATTTAATGAAGAAAAAACACCCTCTCATTATGGTTTGACCAACTCTCAAATTATAGAGCCTATGCTCACAGTGCTTGAAGGATTCCCTGATGCGGCCTGTCTAAGGGAAGACGCCTGGAGCTCTAGTCCTAGTTGTTCTATTCTTTTTCCCCAGCTTGCTTCTTCAGCAGGGATGTAAGGACATAGGACACTCAGCCTAGCTGGGCTGGGCCTGTCTGGGAAGGTAAATGATAGGAACACTTCCAAAGGCTTGCATATTTTGCAGAAAGCTTGCAGAAGAGTCCTGTGCATGAATACCACTTCATGAGGCATTGCTTGGATTCAGATCAGCATATTGGCCGCTTATGGTCAGGAAAAATGAATTCATGATGGAATGGATGCAATGAAGAATGTTGGGAATCTACCTTATGAGGAGTCCATGACAACTAAGCTTGTCTGGCCTAACAAAATGAAGTCTGAGAGTCTTTCCTTTCTGTGAACATACTGGAAACAACCACTGAGAAGTAGAAAGAACAATTTAAGCAAGGGGAGAGCACTGAGACATGGCTGTGAACTAGCCACATATACAATTTTAGAGTAGAATTAGATTATTATTTCTACCCATCAGCAACGTAACGTTGTGGACTAGACCTCCTGCTAGGAACAGCGGCTCYAAACAAAGTCTAATGAGTTTTAAGATGTCACTTGATAAATCTTTGGAAGGGTTAATAGGAAAATGTTGCCAGCATCAGCAGGCAGTTGTACTCCAGGATTTGGAATATACCTCGAAGAGCCAAGCTCCCTGACAATTATGGTACTGTGAACACTTGCTAATCACTCTGTAGAGTCCAATAAATTCCTGTGAAGTATTTGGCCTTGTTTACTTTAGGTTTTGGCTTAAAAATATTAGAAGTGACAAACACAAAAGGCCTTTTGTACCGAAAAAAACCTGATGGTGCATTAGCGCTGGAAGAGCACTACGTTCATTTTTCTTCATTTGCATCAATCACTTCATATATTCAGATACTTAGATGACCTCTAGATGACATTTTACTTTCTGAACCTTCAGTAGTTCCTGGTTTTACCTTTCAAATCGTCAGTTACAACATTTTTTTTCAGGGAAATTCTGTAGATCAAGTACCAAGGAAGAAGTCCTGCACCTCAATAGATCCAAACTTGGACCAGCCTCCTTCTCCTCTAAGCCCTCCTGCCTGTCCCCCACCTGCAGAGGTTGGCCTCACACTCATGGCCAGCAAGGACAAGCTGTGCTCATACACTACCATCTAGTGGCAWGCAATGCTCCTGCCCAGAGAGGCCCGGTACACCTTTTCCCTGGCACGCTGGATTGTCAGGATCCTGAACTTTACCTTTGGGTTGCGAGGTGAAGTCCTGAGAAATGCCACTGCTCATGTCACTCAGGCCCTGTGCTGCAGGCTGCTGCTTTGGGGCTTCCTCATGACATTGCTCTTCACTAGGCCACCAAGAGTAGCAACAGCATCAGGTCTCATAACCTTTGCAAATCAACTGYCTGCCCATTAGATGCAACCGCTGTGACCATGGCCCAGGATAGGAGAACGGGATATCCTGGCATCCCCACTTCTTGTTCCTTCAGGAAATGTCAGGCAAGAGCAGGGAGGAGGAGGGAATTCTGATAAAAGAAGAGGCACTGGGGGCAGAAATGGCYGCCAAACCTGGCTTATTCACAGGGTGCTATGTGCTGGAGAAGGAAAAAAGTCACCAAAATGCAGAGATGAGCGCTGAGGCCAGCTCCCTCCATGTGGCTGGTTTCTGGGCTTCCTTCCTTGGGCACCACAGTGTAACCAGCAGGACATTTTTTGTTCCTTTCCTTCCCTTTCCTTTCCCTCCCTTTCCTTTAATTTCCTTTCCTTTCCTTCCCTTCCCTTCCCCTTGTTCTGGCCACACACCTTACTTCTTTCTCTGCACAGATAGCACTTGTTTTCATGGTCTCTCTCTTCAGTGTGGCCGGCCTGCAGGTTGCAACTCTGCTTATGGCAGTCACAGAGCATGGCTTCTGGTCTGCTTACCTCTGCAAAGTGCACACCTTACAAGGGACCAGAGGACTGAACCAGGCAGGCTTCCTCTCGSTGGGACATTTGCAAACCTGACAGGGCGCAGGTGCTGTCCTCCATGGTGATCCTGGAGGGTCTCATATCCCCAGGTTCCCTGTGCTTCAGTGACATCTACAGGTGCAGACACTCATGCAGGCTCCTGTTGGAGCCACGAGCTTTAATCACAGAATCATGGAATGGTTAGGGTTGGAAAGGACCTTTAGAGATAATMTAGTCCAACACCCCTGCTCCAACAGGGACACATAGAACACATGGCACAGGGTGGCATCCAGGTGGGTTTGGAAGATCTTCAGAGAAGGAGCCTCCATAACCTCTCTGGGCAACTGGGCTTTGTCAGGGCTCTGTTTTCCCAACAGTAAGCAAGTTCTTCCTCAATGGAGATGGAACTTCCTTTCTTTCAGCTTGTACCCATTAGCCTTTGTCCTTTCTTGGCCATGACCAAGAAGAGCTTGGCTCCATCTTCTTTACATTCTCCCATCAAGGTGTTTGTTTATATTGATCAGATCTCCTCTCAGTCCTCTCTTCTCCAGGCTAAACAGGCCCAATTCGCTTAATCTTTCCTCATAAGATAGATGCTGCAGTCCSTTATCATCTTTGTTGCCCTACACTGGACCACCTCAAGAAGCTCCATGTCCCTCTTACACTGGGGAGCCCAGACCTGCACACAGTACTCCAGGTGCGGCCTCACCAGAGCTGAGTAGAGGGGCAGAATCATCTCCCTTGACCTGCTGGCAACATCCTCCTGATGCAGCCAGGATCCCATTGGCCTTCTTGGCCACGAGGGCACTGCTGCCTCATGGTTAACCTGGTGTCAACCAGGACTGCAAAATCCTTCTCTGTGGAATATCCAGTATTTAGTCTTAGATGCTAATCCTGCTCTTTGGAGGACAGCACCTCGTTGTTTTTCTCATTAAAAAGCAATGCCTTCCTTAGTGGGTCTATCTACTCAGATGCCCCACACGACAGTCACACAAAGGATGACACAAGTGCTCCAGGGTCTTGACGGTCCTCAGCCTTCTCCTTCTGCTGTGGGGGGGTAGAAAGGCCTAGTAACCCTCCTTGAGCCCAGATTTGCTCCTGGCCTACATTGAGGCCTGCCAATAGTGAGAACTGTCCATATTGGGAGGCACTGATTACTAGTGATACCTGTCAATACTATCGATACCCATTGAGCCATATGGCTATTGATATGTCTCCATCAGCACTGATAGCTTTTCATCTTGACAGAAATCTAGGTGTATTGGCCCCTAAGACCCGGTTCAGTATTGATATGTCTTGAGACGTTGAAACTAATTGATAGCCATTCCTTTTGTTAGGTATTGATACCTTTTGATTGTGACAGGCCTCTCTTGCTATCGGTACTGAGCCTGATGTTGCTACTGGCCTGCRCAGGGGCCTGGCAACACCTCGAAACAAACACCTTTTGATATTGGGAGGCATAGATGTCTTGTGATTCCCATACCTCACAACAGTATCAATATCAGTATCAATAGGCAGATTTAAGCATACCTACATTTGGTGTCACCATCTACATGTATCAATAGGCATCTACTACATCTATGGGTCATGAGCCCCRTTTCCTGTTGTTTGTCATCAAGTTTTGTGTGATGCCTGTCCCTGTGTACAGTTTCACATATCTGGCTGTGTTGTTGGCACTGTTTCAGGTGGACTCCAYGCCTCTAAACTACGAAAGTGGCAACATCAATTCCTTAGTAGGACCGATGCCCCTACATGGCAATTTTCAAATTAAAAATGAAAAAGTGAACATAAAACTCAGCTATATACTTCTGATTTCTTTCAAATTCCTCTTTTGTCTTTCTCATCCYTCATAGTCTTCTCATAGGCAAGGGAATATTGGCGATCCTAGCGAAGAGATGAGCCAAGTAGAGTTTTACACCTTTTTTTCCTCCAAAAGAAGACATTACAGGTTAATGTGGGAAACACTGAGATTGCTGACAAAGAGCTGCTGCCTTCCTTTGCTAAAGAAATCCTGGAAGGTCACATATTTCCTGCTTCATAGGACTTAGCTTTCCCATGTTAACAACTTCCTGCCCCGTTTATATTTACAAGACTTAATCTCTTGTCTCCTCACTGTATTGCAATATCATCAGTGACAGTCCTAGCGTGGGGAAAAGGACTTGCCTCACACTCAGGTGGCCAGTGGTTTTTCCCCACCTGAATCTGAAAGCCGCTAATGCTCAGCTGCAATTTCTGACATGCCATCCCATCACCAACATGGAAATGTTCTTCCAACATGGAAACGTGCTTCCAAATGTTCTTCCAACAGGGAAATGTGCTTTGAGAACAGCCTAAATGGTGTGGCTGTACAGAGCTCTTGAAGAGATATCTCTAGTGAGACTGCAAAGGAACTGAACATATGTCTACAAAGTAATAACAGCTATTTGAGAACTTACATTCCTGTGCATCTTTTACAATGGAATTACAGGAATATGGAAACATAACTGCATTAGGCTTTCAGACAGTTTGCGTTGCTTATATCCAGCAGGGGGAGACCTTATACTATTTTTAAGCAAACACAAAAACTACGAAGCACAGGGATGATCAATATAACTAAGAAAGTAACTTTCCATTTGAAACATCCATGATCTGAAATGGACTAAAAGCAACTTTTTGAATATAGTAGCAATGTTTCACAGCACGTCATGATCTTAAATGTGAAATTTCAAAATTTGGATCTCATGATCCATAAATAGGGATATTTTGGTATCCTTTACTGACTACTTAATTCAAACTGATGAGAAGTCTAAGCAGTTGCCAGATACACTGGAGCATCTAAAATCAGGTGAAGAAGATAGTAAAAATGATTTATAAACTTTTTTCTTTTTTTGAAAGGAACACTTATATACTTCTGCACTAGGTTATATTACAGGATTGCGTCAAACAATCTCTTCATACCATGACTTCGACCTTTGCATTTGGAATCACGAGTTCACTTGAACCAAACCCAGAATAAAACAATTTGCCAGGACAGCTGCATTGACTACAGCAGGCTACAAGAGCAGTAATTTTGATAGCACATACATCAACAAAACTGACTTTTTGATAGTTAACACTTATCCCTATTTCCTTCTCAAGAGCTACTGCTATGGGCAGCAATACTTTGACACTTGTGCTTTTAGCTCTGTYATTAATTAAGGGTTTTTTTTATATATATATCTTACTGTAAATTTCTTTAGTTCACTGTCCTTTTGTATAGATATCCCTTCCAAAACAAGATGCACCTAACAGAGGTATAAGCACAAATGCAAGCAGAACTCTGTCTATATTCTAAATATAAATGTCTCAGTTGATGTCAGGTCAGTAACATTTGATGTTGTCATTTAATACTTTCCTCATGCTTTTTTTTTAAATTATTTTCATTTTTATTTTTATTTTTTTTATTTCTGATTCCCTGGGATCTCAATATGTTCATATAATACAATTCCCATGAAATATATCGCTATTCTAATAGAACAATCTTATAAGAACATATGCTAAAAACATTATTCAATACATTATCCCATCTCCTGCATTGTCATATGAAGGCTCTTGTTTTTCCTTTTGGTCCACTCCAATCTCTTGGCTCCTACCCTGAGGCAAGAAAGGATATCAACTAGTCTATGTCTAACAAGATTCCTGTATGCTGCAGTTATTTACTGGAGACATGCAGGACTTCATCAGGCGTTTTGGAGTATCCAACAGTTTGCTCATGTCCTAGGCATGACAGATGTCTTTGCAGCAGGAACCAGATTTTGAGGAGTACTTATTTCTGGCAACTGCATTCCCAAGAATTCTCACGTGGGAAAGAATTCAGGAGATAGATTTGAGTCAAGAAGTTTTCTTGTGAATCTAGGTTATAGCCCTAACAATAAATGTTTATTTTTCTGAGGCAATTAAAGGCAGTCAGAGAGAGCGAGCTCACAGGCAGGATTCTGCTAGGTTTGAGGTTTGCTATAAGGGTCTAATGTCTGTAGCTTGGATTATGTGTTCAGTCCAGATGTAGGTCTTTATTTAGCTTTTTTTCCCTCTTTTTCCCTTAATTCTACTTAAGTTACTATTTTTTAAATTAATGTATTTTTTAAATTAATGTATTTAAAAAGTATATAAATATTTCTGCAGTTAAGCAGTATTAGAGAGTATTTTTAAACAAAAATACATATTTGCATGAGAGAAACATGTCAAAAAGAAAATTCATTTCTTTTGCCACCAAAAAATTACTTAATCAAAGATCACAGCAGCAGAATTCTGAACTTTTTAAATATATTTCCTGTTTGTTCTATCTGTGCTGTATCAAAACTCAAAGTCTTCACTTAAATCTGTAATTTTGATTCTTAGTGAATAGTTATCATTCTTATGTGACTTGAAAGGTATAAATAAATCATTCTTACTGTGACTCTGAAAGGTATAAAATTGTCCTTCTGTATTATCTCATATTGCAATCAATGAAGAAATCAGAAAGATGTTTCAGACGAGTGATGTAGTAAATCTGGCGCTACATGTGCTTATTTTCCCTCACKGTAGGTCTGTATGGTATGATTAAACAAACAAATGTTTGAATTGAAAACATACAGATTCATATCAGGAATTAACTTACTAACATGGAATAGAATTAGAATTAACTAATTAACTAACATGGTGAATAGCGACTGAATTTAGTGGACAAAGTCCCTTTGATTTCACTAACCTTATATGCTAAATAAGTTAATGGCAAATAAGAATTGGTACATGTGAGGGTACCTAGCAATAGAGCTTGTCAGAACTGCGGTGTTATAAAACTAGTGAAATACTGAGAAGAAATTGTTAAATGAGTAGTTAAACGTAGTATTCTGTTTTCTGAACAGAAGACATCTAAACAAACTGCACATTTTAATCTCTACTGTAAAATCATAGGATTGCAGAATGGTCAAGGTTGAAAAGCACCTTTCTCTAGTCCAGCCCCACTTTCATTCAGATATTTTAATTCTTTGAAATATCTAAGTCTTCAAGAAATTTTAATCTGCAACTACATCAAATAGATATCTCTATTATAAATAACATAGTGCTATTTTTCAATACTGGCACCAGTTTGCATGAGCCACTAGGGTTTTCTTATTTGAATTAATTCCAGACAGTTTTTATTAAACTCTTTTTTTCAAAAACCACCTGCAAAACTTATAGGTTTCATCATTTATAAAATATGTCATTCTTAATTTCCAAATTACTTGGCAACTTCATATTTTAATTCATTCTCTTATCAGGTGACTTTTTTCTCTTTTGTGCAAATATATCAGATTTATCAGTAGAATCAGCTCTGTTCTTCTGGGGAAAAACCTACCACACTTTACAAAAATTTTGAAATGTTTAGAGTATGTGGAAGTTAAAAAACAGCTCAAACTAACGGTCATGATTTTGTATGTTCAATATTTTGAAAATTTAGTGATAGCATTACACAATTTAACACTTTTCTGCAATATGGCATGATTATTACAAAAAGTCAACCTGTAGTCAGAGCAGTAAAGCCATCTGAAGATTATTTTTTTGTGTTTTTGCATCAATAAAATATTTTAAATTGAAATGACAACAAAAATAGACATTTATACAGAGCCCTGTCAATGCAGAAGACTCTGTTGACAGCAAAAACTGTTAGGAATATTTTGTAAGGAATACAGTTTAAATCTGGTGTGCAGTCTAGGACAAGAACAAGAAACAAGGTTAGTGAAGGAAAAATAGATTTTTTTTTGCTGCGTAGATAAGTCTGTAACAAAATCCTGAGTTTATGAAACTCCCAGAGTACCTAATACTTTCATTAATATATATTGTGCTTACATCAAATTAACATAAATGTATTTAGCATACACCAGTATAACTGATGTATAATGAGTTTTCCACTTATATTTTAACTACCACATTCCTACCGATGTTGTGCTTCATTATGAACTGTTTGCTGATGAGATGTAAAACTAACATATACTCACTGACCTGATAATACTATAAATTGGAAAGAAATCTCTCTAAAATTGTGTTATTTTTTACCTCTGTTGTTATGAATGGAATCCAAACAAGAGAAAAAAATAGAAAAGCATTATATTTTCCTGTTAAAGTTTTATGAAAGAGGATTAAACTATAATTCACTTCGCACAATTTATAACAAACATATATCTTTCATTTATACCTCCCAACAACAATACATTTTATTTTAGTAAAAACTCTTAAAAAAAAGACAAAACCCAGTACAAAATCTTCAAATGCCAACTACCAGGCTTTCTACTGAAAACAATAGGTCATCCACAGTTGATTTTAATCAGCAAGATCTCTATGTATTCTCTGTTCCCTAGATAAGCTCTTTCTGATGGAGGGAACTAAGGGTTCCCTACTTCTCCTACTCCCCAACAAATCGTAGGCTAATAAATAAATTCCAATTGCTACAGATTTAATAGGTATTATTTATATTAGCTTGTATTAACTAAAATATATATTTAGGAATGGCTAAGCTATTCCACGACTGTGTAGGTAAGAGCTTAAAAAAACCTGCAATAGAAGAATATTAACTCTATTGGTTTATCTTTGCCTTACAAATAGATCAAACTGACAATGCAGTAATTGAGGATACATATTTTAATTCAAAGACATTGAAAACAAGTAGTAGATGATGTTTTCATTAAAAATATGAATTGTACATTGAAATATAAAGTTGTCAATCCAAAGAAACATCCCTGTTTGAAAGGATAGTGTCAAGCAAGGATGCCACGGACCAGTCCCAAGCAGAATAGAATCCACTAGCAGGCGAGGAGTTTGTACCTACAGCACCACCACGCCGTCACTGCCTCCGTCTGGAGGAGGATATTAAGTCGTAGCTTACCAGCAGCATCTTCTTTGCATGTGCCATGATGCAACACTGCAGGCATCCTCCTCTCTTTAAACTCCAAGCAAATGAAGACCCTTCTAAAATCAACTTGCTTGTTCTTCAAAAATAACTGATGAAATGAATGCAACAAAGAAAGAAAATTATGCCTTGCATTATCTGCTCAGTGTACAGCATACCTACCTTGAAGAATTTTAATAAAGAGCAGTATCCATAACAAGCTCCCCCAAAAAGTTCTTCCGAGAGCAGTAAAAACAATGCCTAATTTCCTATAAATTCGAGTTATTTTATTTCCCTGAACTTCCAACACCAACCCTAGCTCATCCTTGTTCCACTGACAYGGTCACTCAATAAATGACAAAATGCTGCCTATCAGCAGCACTGGCCAGCCAGCCTGCCCATATGGTTACCTTCTGCCAAGTGTCTAGCAGTTGGATTCAAGGGGAATGCGGAACTGGATCTCTTTTATCTGGGAGCAGATTTCACAAAAAATGCAAAAAGGCATAGTATTAAATTTAACAACTCATACCTTTGTACTGTAACTGCCTGTGAAACTCACATAAAAACTGTATGGATATCAACTGCGTTGCTGAAAGCTGCTTGCTGAGCATGAGCTCTCCTGTCTGAGCGGCTCTTCATGAGTCACTTGCACCCTTTCACCCCCATTTCTCCCAGAGGCAGGTTGTTTAGGGCTGACTGGGGTTTCAGAGGCACCTCGAGGGGCAGCTCAAAGGATTTTTAGCAAGATCATAGACTTATAGAATCATAGAATCCTTAAGGTTGGAAGGGACCTCAGAGGTCATCGAGTCCAACCCCCCTGCTCACGCAGGGTCACCTAGAGCACATGGCACAGGGCTGCGTCCAAGTGGGTTTTAAAGATCTCCAGAGAAGGAGACTCCACAACCTCCCTGGGCAGCCTGTTCCAGGGCTCTGTCACCCTCACTGTCAAAAAGTGTTTTCTCAAGTTCCGTGGAACTTTTGGTGCCTCAGCTTGTGGCCGTTTCCTCTAGTCCGATCACTGGCCACCACTGAAAAGAGGCCGCCCCTCCTCCTCACTGCCTCCCTTGAGGTATTTACAGACACTGATCAGGTCCCCCCTCAGCCTTCTCTTCTCCAGGCTGAACAGGCCCAGCTCTCTCAGCCTTAAGATCTTGATATTGGATCAATTCTTTAACCAAAGCACACAGAATTTTCTCTACCTCAGTGATATTTTTCCCATTCCATGTACAACAATACATGGCATCAACTCTCACATCCAAGTTTCACAGGGACAGATGCTAAAGTAGTTGGAGTAAAAGAGATTTTGCACYAGACAAGAGAATTTGCAAGGCAACACACATAGTAAGTTTTTCAAGKTAATATGTGTAGCAAGAAACCCTTTTCTGAGATATTTAAAATCAATATAATTACAATCTGACTTTTTAGCTTTATTCAGTCGGTTATATTTTTATTTGATGAACTCTCTTCCAGAAAATCATCAGTGCTAGGTACAGCAAATGCACGCTGTATATAATTGTGTGTATTTTTGCCTAAGTTACTATCCTTAATGAAAATTATATATATGAACTTTATCATACCTGGCATTAATATTAAAAAAACTTCACACTGCACTGTAAACAAGGATGGATTGCACCAGCAAAAACAGCACAAGTTTCATGCTGTGTCATATCCTGAAGTGTTCTTCAGCTCCGGCATTCCTGTTCTTGGCCATTTTCATTGCCACTGGAAGAGACACTTTCTGGTCCAAAGTCCTTTCTCCTGTCAGTCACAAATTCAAAAATAAAAATAAAAAAATCCAAGGCAAACTGCAAGCTGCAAAATTGTGTTAGTTTASACTGCTTTTAAAATGGAGAATGCCACAAAATAGCAAGTCTGGACACTAAACTCACACTCTTGTCACAAGGAAACTCCACAAGACTGGTACTTTGGCTGACTGCAGATGGTAGCAGCGACGCTGTCCTCCTCTACTCTGTCCTGGTGCTTTGCCCTCCAGCTCTTGGAAGAGAATCTGCTCCTACTCCTGTCTAGATCATCTTTGTAGATGTTCTCGACACCTTCTTCAAGGTGGTGGGAGGTTGAGTTTCTCAGTAGTGCAGGTTGCTCCATGACATCRTGATTAAAATACTGTGAAGCTCACTCAGTGAGCAGGAGTGGTGGTCAACTAGATCACTATTCCCATCTCTGCTGGAGAACAGGTTCTGCAGAGACTGTTTTGAGGGTGTCCTTGTGTGGKTTTTTTWAAAAAAAAWTATTTATCTTTGCCAAAAAGTCATGACTGGGTAATTTTTTCTTTCATTTATTATAAATATTCCTTGGTTCATTGTGAAACAAATGCTGACAAGTCTGGTAGAAATCTGGCTGAATTAAGTTACACTTCACTCTTATTTTAGATATTGTCCTCAATTTTTGAAGTTGATAGGATAAATTTCACATAGGTCTTTTTATGTTACAAATCCACTCCTTAGGAAACTTTGTTAATGGTTGCTAAATATGAAGAAATGCATCAGGTTTTGTTACTGATCTAGTGGCAAATAAGAAGTATTGGAATGTGAATAATCACAGTTCTTCAGCTTGTCTACTTCTAAAGAAGTTGTGCGAATTTCAGCTAGAAAGAGTCAATATCTCATAGGGATATTTTCGCAAAGTAATCAGCTTCAGTGAATTCCAAGATCTGAATTCAGTGCTAAATGAAAGGCAGAATCTCTCAAATAAAGCTCTGTTCTTCGTTCAGCAGATAATCTGAGTAGCTATCAGAAAATCTTCCTGTGAATGTTTCAGTGTTCTGCTTATTTTCATAATTCTCTTTTTTTTTTTTTTTATAATCTTCCCTTAGTGGACAAGTCACTGTTGATTTTGGTCAGCCTCAGCCTTGGTGTATGCTTGTGCAGCTCCGTTTTGAGGCATCTGATGAGCAGCTGGAGCATAGGCCTGGGCACAGATTTATGAGACTCCAAATGTAAGTCCAGCTATGCCAGTTTCTTCATTTTTCTGCGTTAGCTTTTCTTGCCATGCTTTGCCCAAAATGTCATCCGTTTAGGTTAGTACAAGGTATCTACAACACAAGCAGAATGGAGACTTCTACTTAAACAGGACAATTGGGCATAAATAATCAACAGCAACAACCTAAATATAAGCAGAATGAGCCTGGCCACAACCTGATTCATTTATTTAGTAYTTTGGAGGCAGTGCTCAAAAGGAGGAGTGTTACTTTATCAGCTTCACTCTCCTGACAACTCTGAGTGTTTGTACCTTAGAAGAATAGGAATGTCAGGGAAATAAGATTTGAGATTTTCAAGGACAGTGTTGGCCTTTGGTTTATATTATTTTATTGAAAGAAGCTGTGGGTCCTGGGAGCTCCGCGTTGGGGTGCAGAGCTGTTAACAAATGGCTGGTTATGGTACGCACTGTGAGACTCGTCTGGGTTGCTCAGAGAGCAGAATCTTTCAACAATAACATGGTTCAAATTGTTTTAGATAGTAAAAGAAGATGCATTTTCGCTCAGAATTTCACTAGTTTGTCTTGAATGGTAAGTATCAGAATTTGTCCTTGAGCTTCGGCTGTTGTATTTCTTGTATCTCATGCACCGCAGATCTTTCATTATCTTCACAAAGTAGCTTCGGAACTTCACTCCAATGAATGCGTAGAGCACGGGATTCAAGCAACAGTGTAAGAAYGCGATGGCTTCTGTGGTGTATTTTGCATATGCCATTTTCTTTTCACTGTCACAAGATTTGTCCATCTTGCCCAGATTTGTGGCTGTTATGAGAAGAATGATGTTATGGGGTACCTGRCAAACCAAGAAAACAACTACAATAATTACAATCACACGGATTGCTTTGTTTCTTTTTGAATTTTGTGTTTGTTGCAAGGATTTGATAATGAACGTGTAGCAAAAAATCATGAAAACAAAAGGGATAAAAAAGCCAAATCCAAACTGTAGAATCAGCAGCACTAATTTCTGCGTTATGCTGTCGGGAGATTTGTCGTAACTGTGATCACAGATTTCTTTGGTTTCATTGATAGAGAAGGTGTAACTTTTACTGTATAGGAAAGAGGAAGTGGAAATCAAAATTGATGCTATCCATACAATCAAACAAATCAGTTTACTGTATGTTAACATTCTTGTCCTGAGTTTAAATGACTTTGTTGCCTGTACAATAGCTATGTAGCGGTCCACACTGATGAAGGTCAAAAGCAGCATGCCGCAGTTGAAGTTGATTGCGTAGATACCTCTGCTCATTTTGCAAATGAAATCGCTGAAAATCCATGTGTCAGCAGCATAATTCACTGCCCATAGTGGGAGAGTGAGAACAAACAGGATATCTGCAATTGCCATGTTGAGGAGGTATACGTCCGTCATGGACTTGGTTCTTTCATATAAAGTAAAAGTCATCACTACAAAGATGTTACCAACTAGGCCGATGACACAAATCAACGAATATGCAACTGGCAGAAATACTTTTGTGAAGTTTCTGACTTCCGTCTTAGAACACGGTTCTGTAATTAGGTCTTCCTCATAAATGTAATCCGAGATATTAGGCTCTGCCTGTAAGAAAAAAGATGATCACCAGTTAACTACTTAATTGCTAGCATCACTTTCTGCARTTTCTATAAGGTAGAAAAATAATAAGTAACAAAGTTGTACAAGGTACTAGTAGCTTTGGAAAAAATGTACTTTTTGGAAAAAATAAAATCATTAAATGCTTCCTAATTTGCAATGCAAGTGACATTTATGGAAACTGTCATCCATCTGCACAATCTTTCCCACCTCTGCACTTCAAGCCTATGGCAGGCTCATCTCAGACAACCTGCAGCATTGTTGTCCCCTCCATTTTATACCATCACATGGTATAAAATACATGAGAAGGTCCTTTCATCCCTCAGCTCCCAAAGTACAAATGAATTTAATACTCTGGAGGATTTCAAATTAATTTGAAAATATAAACATGGGGATGATCTTTTGGCATGGCTCAAAAATAGCATATTTAAATACACTGTGCTAAAAAGATTTCTCTGCCATCACGGGGCAGTATGTAGTGCGAATGTCTGCACCTGACATGCTGACATGCATCTGAGGTACGGGCCTAGGCTTCTTTTAGAATGGAGGGGAACAGACCAGTCTAGAATGTTATTCATTTCATACTAATACAGAAGTCTTAAGAAAAAGGTTGAATGAATCAACCCCCGCAAATGATTACTTCTCCCTTCTCAGCTAGACAGGTAATTGAGGGTGGCCATCCTGAAAAACAGGTCCTTACACTGCAGGCGCTGGGGCTGTGGCCAGACTGAGTGCAACCCAAAGTAACAGGGTGCGTTGCCACTGAACTCTGCTGTAAGAAATGTGCTATTAGCCAGTTACTTCCAATAATAAGGCATTCTTGGACCAGCAGGCACACAAAGCATGAACTTCCATATTAATTGATTTATTCGTTTATTAGTTGTTTATCAATTACATAATTGCTTACACTCATTTTGGCAGTACAATTCTGAGAAGGGAAACTGTGGTGAGAGAGGCTTCAAAACACTTTTCCAAGGATTTCTAAAAGGAAAAAACAAACAAACAAAAAGATTGGATTAGAAAAATAACACAATAGAGGTGAAATAGCAGAAAAATGTCTGAAGACAAAACATTTATTCAAATAAGAATCATGTTGTTTCAGCTATATCAACAATACTCACTAACACAACAAGTCATATTTCTCTGCAGTACAATGTGCAGTCATGGAAAGCAAATAGTTTGTATCAGTATAATTAAAGAACACCTACAGAATACTTATTTGTACAGCTGATAAATAATATATGARAATATGTAACTCTCATCTCACATTGTCTTTGTATCTCAGGAAATTAGAGAAAAAAAAATTTWAAAAAAAATCTGTATGGCAATGCAAATCAATGTTGTTATTAAGATAAAAATGAAACAGTAAAACAGGACCACATTATGTCCTTCCATAACAACTTTACCACATTTTAATACGGATTATTGCTTAGTACAGTGGAAAGAGTAGTGCACAACATGGGCAAGGACTGAGTGAGCACTGATGTAGCTCACTTGTGTTGCTGCACAGTGTACAGAAATCTCTTTTGTTACAGGCAGCATAATATCAAAACTCCAATCTTGAGACAAAATAGCTTTCTATATCTGTGGTATCTAAGTATTCCACAAGGAGCATTTGATTTATTTGCAGAACACTGTGTGACAAGGAGGCCCTGTTACATTTATTTTGTGGAGAAGGAACTCAAACGTGGAATCATTACAGTAAGTACCCAGCTGAGATGCCCCTTTCCCCCCTCACTCTTGAGTGCTTAGCGTTATCTAGGACTTCAGCTGTACACAGGAACAAATCCACTGACTCTGGTTGCAGTGAGACTCAGACTTCTGCAAATCAGGCCTCWCGTCTGAAGTCACAGATACAGAGAAAATGGGGAACATGTCATTAGTGGCGACCTGTACAAATTTGGGATTATCTGGCTTGCTTAACCTCACACAGGAACCAGCAGGCAGGAGATTTAGTTCCTCAGCATTCGCCTGCTGTAACCATGAGTTCAGCCTTCCTCTTCTTTCTATTCCTCACATGTCCTGGCAATGCAGCAACTGCAGGGACCGAATAACATATTTTCTAAGGGTGTGAGTGTCCTTTTTATTTAGAGTATCTCTGCTTTTCAGTATCTGTGCTGCTACGAGGAAGTGCAAGYGCGTCCCATTTTAAATCTAGTCTAACAAATTCTTCCTGTTTGGGTATTACAGGTGGGGCAGATGCAGAGCAAATATAACTGGGAAGCTAGGAGAGCGAGAGGACCGAATGCTCTCTGAAAGGCAGGCAATGAGGAGCGGACTCAGTGTGAGTCCAGTGGGGACACAGGCTCATGGCAGATGGCTGCGGGTTTGTGAAAGGCCCCATGGAAGTGACGTTGCTCAACATCACTGCTGTGCCGGCTTCCCTGCCCTTCGAAGAGCTCTTTAACCACCACTCCAGCCTGCTCTGCTGGCTTTTCAAAGGTGGTTTTCTGAAGCTGCCAGAGTGCAGTAGCCTGAAAGCCCTTGAATACCTTCTGAAGCAAGGATTAGCAGTTAGAGCTGACTCCCGGGCCTACAGAGCTTAATGGACTGAGCAGTGAAGCTCCACAGCGCAGCTGGGGTCTGTCCCTGGCCCTTCCCCAACCAACCTGAGCCAGTTTCCATCTGCTGCTTTCCCCTTCTCTGCTCCCATTCAGTCAGACACAARTCCCTTTTCTTGCTCTTTCCGGGCAGTTCCTTGCACTAGGTTGCAATACAGCAGCTCTGCAGCTAGACAGCACTAGAAGAGTATCTGTCCAGGTTATTATCTTACAAACTATTATCATTTTATTTTTAAAATAAAAATAAAAATGCTGTGATAGATACCTTGCTAGAATATACATGATTATAAAATACAAAGTTAGCCCAGGTCTGTATTTTTTCTATGAAATGATAGCCCTTCATTGCACTTCAACAAAGCAACTCCCAAACTTCCGTGTAATGAACAGAAGGATGAAGGTACAGTGGAGATCCTTAGAAGAAAAGGAGCTCAAGTGTTTCCTAAAGCCCATAGGGAAGGAAAAGAAGAGAGATTTCCTCACAGTAGCTCTGAAGAATGGTTCCCTGCCTGTGGAGAAGAATCACTCCTGCTCACCACACACCGCCGTCCACTCTCCTTAATGTTGCAGACATCTGCAGCTAATCAAACACACATTTATAGTCACACATATTAAATATGTGACTAGGGCACCACTAGTCAGACATATATTCACAAGAGGATTTTCCAGCACAAACTTCTTGAGGCTAGTTGGTACAAGAGAATTAGAAAAAGACTCAAAATGAAACCAGAATTGCAGAGATCAGATTTAGGATCTGATTTAAATCTCTTGAGCTGATTTGCTCTCATGAATTTGAAGCATCATTCTCTGAAGTTATTAGAAAGATGCATAGGCTGCAAAAGGAGCTGAATYAGATCCCCTATAAGTATAAATTTGCTTTCTATAAATATAATTTTGCTTTCATATAAGATTAAGATCTCTTCAGTAGTTTTTGATTAGGCAGCTTTATAATCTGCATATTTGGGGTTTTATTTAACATGAATATATTAGRTAATTATCAAAAAATATTTCCATGAAGACACAGATGTATGTTCTAGTATTGCTTGTATATTATGTACAAACAGAAGTCAATGCATATGTATACAAACACACATGTTCTGAATATTAAAGGTGGTACAGGATTTGTAATCTATTCTTTAGCTTAATATTTTTTTTCTCTTTACTTCAACATATTTCATTTCATAGTGAAAGCAATATGCCAATACTCAGTAGTAAGAGTATTGTACTACACTGAATGTAGTGCACTGCACTACAATCTTACCTGCAAATAGATTACTTGGAAAAGACAATAATTACAAAGATTACAAGCAAAAGGCATTGGATAAAGAAAGATYTCAGGATAAAGAGATTTCTACATGGCAAAAAACTTCTCAATACCCAGAGAGAATCACTCTCTCACCAAGCACCACTCTCTCACTCACCAAGCACACTTCAAGAACTTCTGATCATTGCAAGTCAATCCTACTTATCAGTTCTACTTATATGTGTAATTTAATACATTCATCACATACTTTAGATTACCTATTTTATTTTAGCACTTACCAGATCAGAGCATTGCCTGAAGCTTAGGTCAAAGCGGATGTGTGATTCTGCTGTGGCTGCTGAAGCACATTCACCATCAACCTCAATAGAAGCACACTTTAATTAGAAAAACAAGAAATAACAGCATTAGTTAAAAGTGCAGAGTTAAATTCAAATTATTACCACTTCCTCCTGACATGCCATCATAATAACCTGTTTTTATGTAAGGGAAATTGTTTAACTCTGTCTATGCTGGAGCCATGCAAGCTGGATGCACATCATTTACTTTTTAGACTGCCTATGTAATGACATTAGCTTTCGAATAATTTACCTAGCATTACAATCTGGTTTATGTCAAAGAGCACGTTATCCAAATGGCTTGTCTGAAGTGCTCGCACAAAATGTGCAAAGGCCCATATGAAGAAAAATGCCACTGTATTTGACTTTGGTAGAAACATTTGTGCTTTATGTACATGCTGTTCAGTTCTGTTGTTAAAGTTAGTTAGAAAGACACAGGAGAATATTTGATTTTATCACTCCTGAATTTTGAAAGTTATAAATGTTTCTTAACCAGGCTGTTAGTTTAGATTTTGATGATTACTTGAATATTTGCAATAATGGAAAAGAACAGTAGAAATCCTTCAGATGATATTTATTTTAGAAATTGAGCATGTGAACATTCAGTTACAACTTGTGAATTTGCTAGAGGCACCAGATTGCTCTAATACAGGCAGCCAGCTAAACTGTGTTTAATAGAAGGCTGAACCCGAGCAATGCAAGATGTTGGATGGCACACAAGTGTGTTTATTTTTCTCCAAAAATGAGCATACGGCAGTAAAAATCAGAAGCTTTTTTTTTTTCTTTTAAGTGTGGTCCCACTTTCCAGAAACCAGAGCCAGTGAATGAAACAAAAACATTGCATAGCTACCAAATGTATCTTGATCATTRCATGAGAAAGTATTGTGTCCATTATCATTTAAGCAGCTACATGTCATTTTTTTGGCYGCCTCTATTTGTAATATCCAAGTCCTTGACTACAGCTGCGATTAAATCTGAACATTTGCATGAATCACTAATGTAACATGCATATACTCATGAATCCTGCAATGAAGGTCTTGTTTGTCCCTGCTTGACAAACACATTCACATTTTGATTACTACCACTGAAAAGGAATCATCACTTTCTATGCATATAGAGCCAAAAAAGTGTGACATCAATCTGGATTGCAACTTGACTAACTTCAATTGACTCCCTTTAAAAATAAAAATAATTCAGCCTTCTTACTTTTTTTTTTTGAAGTAAAGCACTGCCTGTCATCACAGATCTGCAGAACGTTATGATTAAATCCATAAAGAGGATGGTTTAGCTACGTCTAATCCTTTGATGCGAGTAGATAGTTGAGATTCAGTGCAGAGAAGATGATGTAAACAAGCCAAAAAAACCCAGTAGCTGCAAGTTATCTACTTTTTTTTTCCCATAAATTAAGCTAACAGGTTGCAATACTGGACTTTAAAAAAAAAAAAAAAAAGAGACAGAGAGAGAAAGAAACCTATTACTCTATTTTACCTGTTTGATGTTGTTTACATTTCAGAATGCAGCAATGGAAATCTCCTAACTAACTCAATTCAGGCTTCTGACCAGGCTCGTAAGGACTTTTCTGGACTTTCTTGGATAGAAAAATGTAAGATTCATTTGTAACTAACTCTGTTGTCTCTGAAGTGCTGTGAGSAATAGCACACTTCTTGTGGATAAACAGATTTGCGTATGCTTTTTGCAATAACACATGCTGTATATGCCAGGCCAGATCCTGTTCAGGGAGAACTCTGTTTCTGTCCAAATGCTGCCTCAAGCAGGTCACTGCTTTTTGCTCATGGCCCYGACGTTTGGAAACAAGAGCCCCAGTGTGGTTAAAGCAGCACGTTTAGCACAGGAGTGCACTGTGGGACTGCACATTTTCTTTCTCATAACGGGCTGAAGAGATGAATCTTACCTAGCAGGTTTCTTTACATAAAGACTAATACAGTCCCTGGCAGTCACGTAAGTAGTAAATAATGATTAACGTACATAGAAATTCCCCTTGTGTTACAAAAATGGATATAACCTAAACTCGCCGACCAAGTCCATAAGGATTGTTCTACATGTGTCCATAACAACTGTACTACGTGTCCAAGCCAAAGCCTGTGGTGCTGGCGATAGGCTCCAGCACCTCTATCAGCCAACAGCCTACATTTAGAATATTATCCTGTGTAAGCCCATGAAGCAACTAAATATTACCAGCACTATTTCCCAGAAAGAGATTTGTTTCAGAAACTTCRGCTTTCCTACAGCCCCATGATGGTCTCTGCATCTCTTCCCTGTAACGAGCTAGTTTTGTTCATTAAAAGACTAATRGATATTTTAACTTATTCATTACAAAAGCAGAGCCCATTCTCTTCTGTATCCAGATGTTTTCTAAATTAGACATGTCAYGCTTTTGGTCTGCAGTTCATTCAATGATGCTCAGCAAAAATAACAGTCTTTCAGAAGGTGGGGAATTAAATCCATTCGGGTGAATGCCAAAGTTAGTATAAAATAGCTAATCCAACTTACCTTTGCGGCACATCTTCTTTTCACCAGCTTACAAAGCCCAGACAATCTCTCTTGCAGATGCTTTGTGCTTTGCCTCACACAGTGGCATGCAAAAAGGGCGTTTTTTTTGCTTTTTAAGACATCTATTTCAAAATCTGCATGTTATGTAAATGAAGCCCCCACATGTAGCTAGTTTTTGTTCATAGGCTTAAGCTCTAAAAGGAAATTTACTCTTGTTTAGCTAATATGGTTATTGTGGTTTCTCAAATCTCACCACATGCTAGTTTTCTGCCACCACTAATTAAAGTAAGAAAATACTGAAAGATAAGGAAAACAAAACCACCATATGATTTATTCCAGAGTCCACATGTTTCTTCTGGAATGACTCAGACCGTCTGCACTATTCTAAAAGAAATACAATGTGTAGATCCCCTCTGTTACATTCTGCCTTAATGTTCTTTCATATAAATGTAGATCAGCTTAGCATGGTTCAAAAAACTAGCAGACTCTAGCGTCTCCTTCATTCTTTTAGACGACAAAATTTAAGCTACTGATTTACATTCAAGTTATTTATGTTACCTATTCTCATATTGTCAATATATTTTTCTCATTATTTCTTTCAAGGTTTCCTCCTTCTGTTTGCCTCTGCCTTTTTACACCCTCTCAAACACCTTTTTTTCTGTATTTAGTTGTTTGTTTTTACTATTTCTTCCTCTTTCTATGTTCTGCTTTTCTAGATTTCTGGCTCTTCTTTTCGTCTCTTGTTGTTTTCATTGTTTCTCTCCGGGATTCCTTTCTTAGCGCCACTTACTCGCTTCCCCTTTACCCTTTTTCAGCCTCATTCCCACGTGAGCCCATCCATCCCCTTGCACAAGATACAGCCCATCCCACATCTTACCTTGTGTCCTAGAACCATTACGGTTGGAAAAGACCATCAAGATCAAGTCCAATCACTCAGCTTGGGACTGAATTAACCTGTTTTAAACACAAGCCTCTGCACTCAGGACATTAAATGGGTAGTAGCTATGAAGAGAGCATTTGGGAAGCATTCGGGATTGCATAATCACTGTTGAGCTCTCCTCCTTAGCCCAGAACACAACTGCATTTGTAAAACCTTGCAACTCAGCACTTTTCTTCCACCACAGCAAGTGTTATTTTATGTGAAAATGGAAGGATAATTAAAAAAAAGGGGAAACAGGTCATGTGAAAATGGTAAAGAATCAGACTCATAAGAATGTAAGAACATCTTTTCTCATGAGAGAAAATTTTTCTGTATTTTCTGAATGAGGAGCACAGTCATCCACAGAACACTCTTCTACTTTGCTGCAGCATTGCTTCTAAGAACSAGCCCATCTGCTAGCTGGCCTGGCTTTCAGAAAGTAATGTGGACAACAGTAAGCATGTCTTCTCATTGACAGTCACTGGTTTCAGAAGAGCTGATTTAAAATATCTCATTTTCCTAGCAAAAATATTGAAAACAATTTTTTAGAACAAATAAGCAAACAAAAAAAGGAGGATTTTTGATGGAAGCTTAAATACCAAAGACATCAGTTCAGAAAAAAACACCAATCACACCAGAGAAAGTGGGCAATTAATAATCCCATTCCATTGTTCCATGGGTTTCATAAGGAACATCAACTCCTATGAGGTGTAAGAGCAACATTTTCAAACCAAAACTTTGCTTTTGGAATTTCAGGAGCAAACATGTTTTCCAAGTCATGTGTTTTTTCATTAGCCGAGAAGATAGAAAATTGAAATGAATTTGATTTGAAAAATAAAATTAAAAAAAAAAAAAAAAAAGAGAGAGTAATACTAATCCCATTCTCAACTACCCAGGCACTGCTTTGCAGGCAACTCCAATTCTTTTCCTCATGGAAAGACATTACTTACATTGTACATAACCTTTTTGATGTCGTATAGAGTGAAAAGGTCACATTCTTGTCTACCCTGCAGGGAATTACCCAGCGGAGATTTAGTTATCAGAAGTACCTATTACAAAAGATTGTCCTATCTAGGTCAGAGGATCCATGAAAACAAGTCCATATTGCTGCAACACTTACAGAATACATCATTGCGAGTCTTAGCTTAACAGAGCAGCTAGGTGGAAAGATTCAGAACCAGAATTTTGCTCATTTGGATATTTGTTTTTAATAAAATACATCACTGCAAAGAAGACAAAATATTTCAAAACATTTCCAAATAATTGCAAGAAAGTTCTTTAGAATTAGCTGCTGAACTATGACTAATTTACAGTCTGAGGAGGGCAACTGAATTTCCATATCAGAAATGCTGAAAACACCAGGCAGGAGAGGAGTAGACTTAACTATTAAGTTGCTGACATAATTTCTCTGCTTTTGATGCTGTAGTCACACCATGCCCTTTGTGGTAATGTTGTTTTTGCTTGCTCTCTCACTCTTTCTCTCTGTTTCGTGTCTCATTGAAATAACTACCAAAGTAGTTTCTCAAAGCTTGTCATCAGTCTACACTCCCAAGCACTGACATTTCAACCTAAGCATGTTGAATCCGTTGACCTGATTTCTTTTTAGAGTTGTTCTTTCTTTATATGATTATCTTTACAAGTTACTCTTGCTATGGAGTGTCCCAATCACCTCCGCTTCCACAGCAGCAGCCTTCCCGGCCTGAGTAAGAGCGAAAAGTTAAGAGTTTCAAGGGTGCTTATGTACCTAATGATGTAATTGTTCTTTAACTATGGCAGTTTTAAGGCAGTGTGATCATTGTTCCCACCTATTATCACAAATGCTGAAGTGGAGGGATTGGATCTTTACCACAATATGTAGTCCCTGTGTCAGTTGGACAGTTTGAAGATTGCTTCCAGCCTGTGTGAATCAAAAATGTTTTTTTGGTCCATGGATTGTGATTTCCCCAATTCTAAGGACAAATCAGGAGGGGTGGCCTGTARCTGGAGTAAGACAGTCAGCAGACAAGGCAGAAAGGTCATATACATGTTAGCCAGGGACTGGCTGTGTGTTGTGTTGGTGTTAGCCTGGCATTCGCCATCTCCTGCACATGCACTGCCCACGTGGAGCAGCACTGCCACTTAGATTTGTCTGCGCAGGGAAAGGGGAGCGTGTGGACACGAAGTGAGTGTAAGGACTGCAAGGGGAGAGGAAGGCACCAACATGGAGCTATTGGGGGGGAATTGTGTGGTGGAGGAGAGAAGAAAGGCCACACAGACACTGCTGGATTGCAGGCTAATCCCTCATTTATGCACTGCACACAAAGGCTTTAAGCACTTAGCTCACCAGTGATTTGAGGCAACTCAGAGTAAAACTCCCAAAGAGATTGTTCTCCAAGGAAGAAAATCTTCCCAGATCTTCTGCATACAGAGCATTACTGTTCCTAAACAGTAGGAACACTGTGATACCACTTCTGCAGCCTGGTGTAGGAATATGGTTGAGTCCTTTGCTGATCCTCTCCATGCTCAGACATTAGTCACCAAGATACTCAAGCACAGATTTAAATGATGCTCTTAATAATCATTAAATGCATTGGGCACCTGTCACTGCAATGCACCGAAGCCAGTGATCTCAGTCCCTTTAGAAACTTGAGCACAGCTGGGAATTTCCGTGTGGAGCAGCAGACAACACCAGCTCTGAGTGGGGAGTTGCTCTGAGCAGATGACAGGGAAAGAAGGTYCTGATGCAGGATACTCTGCTGCTAACAGCCAACACAGCTCACTTCGTGTTGCAACAGACACTTTACCTTTCACTTCCCTTCTAAGAGTGAGGAACTGCTGCTATGATTTGATCTCTACATCTTGATGCATGCTGTTTCATACTGGTGGTTAGTGCTCTGATAAAATTGATGTTTCCACTGTGATTATAGAGGTGGTAAAAGAAAAAAAAAAGGTTCCATTACCTCCCATGGCTGGTGCTAKCTTTCATTCTGTAAACGTACAACCCACGCAAAGGCATGTACCTGATAAAGTTGTGGACAAGAAATGTGTAGAACAGCTAAAACTTCTGAAACCTTACTGTAGGACACCCTAGAAAGTGAAGTAAACCATTAGGCCAAATACCTAAGCGTAACTCTCTTGCTGGGTGGCAGTGATAGCTCAAAGGGCCAAATTCAGTTATGCAGGCGTTCGACCATGGCTCTGCCTCTGAGCTGGGAATCCTGGAACTTGATTGCTGCTCTTGGCCATGGCAAAAAATCTTCTCCGTCTACATTAAAACCAAGAGGAAGAGAAAGCAGATGTGGTTTATACATTTATTGCTGTCTTAGATAGGTACTAGGTGCAATACAGCCCCCAAAGGTCTAATCTATCTTGCTCCAAGTTAGGCTCTGTTTGATTCCTGTGCCACTCTTTTGGGCCTATCTTACACACTTCTTCACAGTATGTTATGTAGCTCAGACACATCATTGGCTAAGGGGAGAAGGGTGTCACTGAGGACACATTTGGGAAAGCTGGCAATTGATAGCTGCCCATGCTCCCTCCTCATCAGGATGTTTTGACTGCATCTCCTGTTGAAAGACAAGAATGAGGCACACACTGTGAGCCAATATTAACCAGTTCCTGCCTCACTGCAGCTTCTTCTCATTTTGTTGACCAGGGCTGACAGACATCAAAACTTGCACAGGTCCATTGCTCATCTTCACTTGACTCTCAGCACCTTGATGGTTTAGTGCCAGATCCATGGACCATGGAGCATGCAACATCCAGCTCCTGGTACATCATCACCTGAATCAGTCCCAGCATTTTATTATTCAGATAAATACCCCTCTGTGCAAAATAGTACTAGATAAGGGAAAGGTTGAACCTAGATAKGGCATCCAACAGCTGGAGAGCTCTGCTTGAAATATAATGAGAGATGAAGCCTCTGTGGCCCTTTGGTGATTCTTATTCTAGTTTCGGCATAAATACAGAAAGATTTGGCAAAAACACTCAAGAAGCCTTATGGAAAAAATAGCAGAGCAAGCGTGAGGCTGTTCCAACTTGCAACAAGAAATCTGCRGAGAAAGCCAATATTTCTGTAGTTCTCTCTGAGGGCTCACTTCTGACTTGGAAGYAATTTTTGTATACACTAATTTCCTTTTTCCATCATAGCTGAATATGACAAAGAATGTAAAAGGTGACACRTGTTTTATTTGAGACTGAAAAGAGATTTTAAAAAGCATCAAGTGATTTGTGGTTAAAAGTTCTTTTGTGCTGTAGAAGATGCTACCTTTTTGAGGGCAGCATAAAGTTTTGTTCTTAAAAATCTCCTCTCTGATCAGATGTTAAGAAAGATGCTATTTGATTAAAGAAGAAATTAGCTTTGCTTTAAGTTCTGCACTAAAGACTCTCTGGGTGAGAGGTCTGGTCTGATCTTTGATGAAGTTAAAATCTCATTATTCTAATCACTACAAACTCTAGAAGTCATAAATGCAGTGATAACTCATTGCCACCAACTTTATCTTACAGCTGAAGTGAATATCTTTCCTTCTTTTTTATTTATTTTCTTTAGCTGCATTCTTCCTCCCCGTGCTCATGTCAAGGCTGAAAAGTTCTTGTAGATAATGGCCTCTTCACCAGACATGTGCCAATCTGATTTTATTTGCCCTACCCCATCCAAACCCCCATGCTTTGAACCGCTAGAGTTTGAAACACCTTCTCAGAATGTGCAATTGTGCCTAGCAGCCCTTCCTGAAAGTATAACCTCTCAGTCTGTTTTATTTCTATGTCTTTTCCTACCCACAACAGCTTTAATGTACCACCAAAAGTGCAGGCTTCCTTGCTCCCAGTATAACTTTTCAAGAGCTACATGGCAAATGAGAGGCAGCAGACATCTACAGGTTTTGCAGAGCTGGGCCTCTAGAAGCAGTTCATTAAAAATAGAGTCTAAAAAGCAACAGCTCTTCTTTTAGCTTAGCTTTGTGTCAGGTGAGACAAAGGACTGCAGGGGAAGTTGCATCTCCTCAGGGCAGAGGCAATTGAAGAATTTTCTTCCAGAACCTTGAAGAGACCAGTAGATATGTTAGACCTCTCACCATATGCAGAATTATATTCCTCTGTTGCATSTCCTATCTGGAGCTTCACATCTCTCTCCTCCTCCTCTCCGTTTTTTGGCCCGAAGGCTATAATCTTCATCAGAGTGGGTTTAGCTTCCTTCTGGGTAAGAGCACACACTCTCCCAAGACCCACTCCAGAACAAACTTTCTCACTTTCAGCAGAGAGCTGTTGAGTTTTAATGACCGACCACTGCTCCATGTCTGACAGGAACATGAGGAGGAAGAGGTCTGACGGGACTCTGCCAGCAGGCAGGAAGGAGGAACTTCACAGTGACACAAAACTGCATGATGATGCAACATACTTCTTAAAATGTACAGACCTACAAACTGCCAACTTGCAGCCATTCCATTCATGTGTATTTTGCAGTTGAGAACTTGATGAACACAAGTGTTAGGCAACTTACCCAGACCCACCCGTGAAGCCTGTGATGGAGCCATGAATTTACCTTGGGAGGTGGGAGATTCTTGATGGTGCTATAATTACTAGACGGCCCTTCCTCGGAGCACACGTGGGCAGGGACCATTTCTCTGGGTTCTGGCAGCTGAGGTAGCTGGTGGGAGCACAGCTTTGCCAGTCAGGTTTGCAGTGCATTCTGCATAAACAAAGTTGAGCTAGGAATCACAGAGGAGGAGGCATTGGTAGAGGCAAGGCAGGGATTGCAATTGGGAGAGATGAGCCAGAAGGAGGCAAAAAGAAGAATGAAATGCAACAAAGAAGAGAAAAAAAAATCAGAAACAATTTGAAGAGGAAACATGCTGTGTGCAAAGGGAAGGAGCTTGAAAGAAGCAGTTGAGGGGCTTTTTAAGTCATCGTGCTGTGGCTGCCTAGGATGTGCTTATCAGGACTGAGTTCCCAGTCTTGCCCACAAGACAAATTAATGTAAAGGGCATTTCTGAGAACAGTGTTGCCTACATTTTCCCTCACCATCAAACTCAGGGGAAGGAAGCAGCAGCCCCAGCCTCTTGGCTCACACAGCTCTGCACAAACCTGAGTGGGAGGCAGGCTGTGCACTGCCCAGCCCCTGTCTTTGTTGGCTTCTTACTGCTGTTGCACTGGAAGGCGCTTCAGCCCTCCTCCCACACTGCCTTGTTACCCACCATGCAGGCTCTAAGTGTACAGCAGAGGATCCTCCATGCCCTTTCTCTCTCATTTGTCTCAGTTTGGTTCCCATCTGACACTGTAAACAAACTTGTACTTACATAGTTTAAACACGCACTTTACTGCAGGCACACATTGACACAAGATTTTAGGAGAAGTCAGCATCCTGTATCTATTCATTTGTGCTTCACATCACACTATTATATTTCCCTTGCCACTGCAATCTGGTGCGCAGTGCAGTCACTGGTTCTTCACCGTGAGGACGTGTGGTGGGGTCAGTTCCCCCAGGAACGTCACACAGAAAGACAATGGTTTGAATGACAAAGCTTCTGGTTTCCCCAAGGCTCAGGCAAATTCTATGCTGTGTGAGTTTCTCCCTCTCTCTCAAGCAATAAGTTACTGGGGTTTCAGACAGGAGCCACTCAAAAAAGCACTATGTGGTGGGCTCATCACTGCTCAGCTGATTGCTGCTCAGTTTCTGATTCCTGCACCCTCGGAACCAAGGGTGGGAAACATTAGCTCCATCTGGTTAGATTTACTTGACTATGGATGATCTTGCTCATGTTCCTACCTTGTTGCTGTTCCGTTTCRTTTCACTTCCCTAACCCTTTGGAGGCAGCACAGAGAGAGGAGCAAGGAATAATAAAATGGTCCGCTAGCAAAATCTGCTCTCCCTGAAGGGAGAACAAAACAAAACAGAAAACAGCCAACTTGATCAAAAAGTACATTAGCAACAACAGAATTAATAGAATTATTAACAAAATGATCATTCCTAGGCACTGCAGAGGATCCTGTAGTCTTCTTTTGCCTCCTGTGACCATCAGATCCATGGTGATCAGTAACCATGTTGTTATACAACCGCATGAGTTGGGATACGTCCTTTTTTTTTCAGAGACCACAAGAGCAAACCACACTTGGAGATGAGCAAACGAGGAGGGAGAGGCTGTTGTGCAAGACTTCCTGCTCTGTGTGGCAYGGGTAATTGCCCTATATTTGTGACCTCCTTTTACTTCCAGGTTTGTAGCTGTACTGCAGAGATCTGATCCTTTGGTAGGAAGCCCTCACTGTGCAGGAGGGGAGCGATCCATGCTGGATATAGAGGGAATGCTGAGTGAGTTGGACTCTCCTCCTTGTTACACCTCACAGGCATTTTGGTTTATCACCTTCACTTGGCCCTTGATCCGAAAGGAACCCCAAACACTGTCCTCAGCTACAAGGCGACCCTACGGCATCCGGCCCAAGGCAACGCATGGAAGGAACTGCTCAGCCCCTCTTGCAGGTGCCTCTCCCTGGAGCACCCAACGTGAGTGGCTCTGCGCAGCCGGAGCCGGGTGGAGCTGCCGAGCGCCACGGCCGGCGCTGAGCGCCCCACGGCTCAGGAAGAGGTCCTCCGAGGTCCCGCTGCCCCGGGGAGAGGCACAAGTTGCCCCTAAGCACAGGGTGCTCCACAGGCAGAGCTGCTCCCTCACTGCAGCTCGGGCTCTAGCCCTCCATGCTTCCCTAGCCCAGGGAGCCATTGGGTCACCAAGTATTCCTATTCCATGATATGATATGATAAGACATGATACAATATGATACGATATGATACGATGTGATACGATATGATACGATATGATACGATACGATAAGCTACAACACATGGCGTCATACAGTCCATTTCTATTCTTCATCTTTTTCCAAGCGGTACATTTTCTAGCATGTTCCGTACAAGACTGGGTGACAGCCCAATACAAAAATCCATCTCCTAAATTTTTGTTCCCAAAAAGGATCCTGACCTTCTGCTTCAAGACTAAGATTACTCCTCACAGTTAATCTCTCAAGTGCTAACTGATTTTTCATCTTTGTTTTCTCTGCTTCTRCTCAAATTGATCCCTACATCTGCTGCTCACTTGAGTTTTCCAAGACAGTATATGATTAACTGGCAAGAACGTGGCAGCAGCCTGCCCAGAAATGAGCACAGAGCTTCAGCTGGCCTCTCCGCRATGCAGAGGGAGTTTCCACACCAAGTCATGTCTCTCCTGTATTTGCTTTTTCAAACAGGTCCACATAACTTGCTCTCTRCTACCACCCATTGCCTTTTCAGCTTCACTGTTTTCCACACTTGTCTCTTCC